>NW_008752034.1:440934-453390 GCF_000715545.1 Opisthorchis viverrini | reverse complement strand
CATCACAAACGAGAGATTCAGCTGGTTTCCAGGTGAGTCTCTCGAAAAAACCAAATAGGTTCGCAAATGAGTGCATATTCGCTAATATCGTGGAATTTGGTTTCAAGTAGAACATAAGGGTGACGGAAACTCGGGGACTGCGCCTAGCTGATGAGCCTCAAGAAGGGCGAAACCGGTCGTGGGCTGTCGACGGATTTTCAGCAACCTTATGAGTAGTACATTACAAAGAAAACCCGTGTTCCATCCTGCAGGAGAATACATCGATCATATTTTCATCCTCCTAAGGATTCTGGGACAGTGCACTGTTTCCAGCTTCGAAGAATAGCTGTTATCCATGACTTGAAAACCGCCTTTGACCCTGTATATCGTCAGGCGTTTCGACAAAGTCTATGGAGAAAAGGTGTCCCCCCAAAATGTTTGGCTCACCTTGAAGCACTGTGAGCCAACTCCCGCGGACATGCGAAGGCCTACAGTAAGCGCTCACCTGAGTTCACCATATTAAGTGTGGTCAGCCAAAGGTATCGTCTTCCACCTTCCACCTTCAACTTCGTCATTGGTACGATACTATCAGCCTCTAATGCCTGTGCGGCTGAGTTGCTCCCCGGGGCGTCCGCTCGGTGATAACAAGGAGGATTCATCTTGCACAGCCACGCGAAGAGGAGAAACGAGCCATGGGGGTCAAACAGTGGCTTTGCAGCGAAATATGAAAGTCATCACCCCACAAACTCATTGGTCATTGCCGCCTCTCTGGATGGGGACCCCGAGACAAGCAACATCAATGGTTAGAGACACTGTCAGCCACGACCCAGTAGCGCCCTCAATGATGCTCCTGCATCCAAGCGATTGCTTTCGTCACACAGCTCCCTTCTCAATCTCCACAATCAAAGGTCAGTTGACAAATCTCTAATTATGCCTCACATATTTCATTTACCACCTCCGATGCGCAGCTATCCACCTCATCTTTACAAATCACCGGTGAATGAAACTGTAGTCAAATAGCTACTGTGTGGCATGTTTGCGGCTGGCAATAAAAGAGGCCATTGACAAATTTTTTTCAAAAGCAACATAGAAACAATAACAAGCTTCCAACAGGTCAGGCAATGCCGCAAAATGGTCAAAGGTTCTTTGGATAACATTTCAGCTGTCATGTATTCCGCTTTCTGAGCAAACAGTGGATACATCTCATTGGAGTATGCTTTACCTGCATTAAAGGGTTTTATGGAGCTGTCACTCTTTAGAGGGAGAGAGAAGTTGGATCGACCGAAGTGATATTACTATTTAGAGGTAGCTGCGCTGCGATGCATCAAGTTACAGAACAACAGGGAGCGGGACAGCTCAGTGGTTAGAGCGCGAATTTACTGGCCGTGGTTCGAACCCGACCTCTGTCTCTCGAGTCCCCCTGTCAAGACTTGGGAAACCTGGCAGTATTCAGGCCCTCGTTCTCCCTTCGACTGGCATGGCAGCTACACACCGTGAGGGTGCTACAGCTGAACGATTATATTTTTTCACGGAATGACGAATTTCGATCCGGGCAAATATACATCTCCCAGAGGAATTATTGACCAGTTCATCGTAGGAGTCACGATTTCGGCTAGCAGTAGGTCTCATAGTCTTTGGTTTGCGCTACGACAGAATTCGTGTTGTCCGTACGTTCTCGAAACCAAAGTAGTCGAGAATATCTAACCGTGATAGCGGAGATTTTTGGAGTCTTTATGCACGTCGTTTTTGACTTATGGCGCCATGAGGTTTTGTTTGGCATGCATTCAATGTCGGCCGAATTTTGTCCAATGCGTTAACCTCAAAGTGGTGCACTGTATCACTGAACATTTATAAGGATAATTTTGTCTTTTCTGTTGCGAAAGACCGGGATTATCACGTGAGGTCGACAAAAGTTTCAATCAAATGTTTCAGTTCGACAACAAGATACTATTCGGCACCTTCATCCTGGTCAAAACTATATCAAAGGAATGTTGTTTCCGTGTGTTGGAATTAATTCCAGCGCCAGGCTATCGCATGTCGAATATTTTTGTCTATAACTTCGCAAATGTCCAAGCTCACGTGTCCGCACATTTCGATATGAAAACATCATCCACCAAGATTATTTAGCTGTCACTAGAAGTTGAAATTCTGAAATGTATATTATGAACAAACTATTGCAAACACGTCGGTTGATTAAAACGGAGTCACTTCTGCATCCACGCGGTTTATCGGGTAAGCTACTCACTCTATTTCAACCAAACGTTTTTCCTCCAAATTGATCAACTCTGTGCTAAAAAGCCGGTAGAATCCACACAGTCTTCGATCAACCAATAGAAACTGCCGTGTGTGGATTCCCAGGAGTGTACACGACGTTCTAATTAGCTGGAAAGAGATTTTGGAGAGTTTAGAGAGTAGATAATGCCATCATCCTTCAACCATCAAAGAGGTTTTATGCCTTAAGATCCTAGGGGATTTTGATACACGCCGTCCGTCCGGACAAAGGTGAAGCCACTCCGCATTGCTCATCGACACATGGGCACAAACTGTGCAAGGAACAGTGGAGTAAATTGATAAAGACAACACAATGGCATGTGCAGACCGTTTGGCTTAAAGTATCTTGCTACACTGACGGAACTGCTGACAAAACGTACTCTGTGGTTGTTATATTTAGAATGACGTTGATGAAACTGTCCAGAAGACAATTAAAAACATGCCCTCTTCTCAATCGACGGGCTCGTAAATAACTACCAGGTTTTTTTTCCATAAAGGAAACTACCCACAAGGTTGCTGAAAATTCTTCGACAGCCCACGAACAGTTTTGCCGTTCTTGAGGCTCATCAGGTAGGCGCAGTCTCCGAAACCGGTTGTGGGCTGTCGAAGAGTTTTCAACAACCTTGTGAATGGTTTCCTATTTGAAAAAATATACTGTCATATCTCGAATGTGATGCGAACTGAAACATGAGACGGCCTGTGTGCAGCACATTCAGTTGTAGGGTATCATAAAAACGACAGATTCAGTTGAGTCTATCGCGAAAACCAAACTGACTTGCAAATGAGTGTATTTCTTGAAAAATACCTGAGTTCTAAAGAAGATCTGTATAACTGACCATTATTCTATAACTTGGTTATCATATGCATATATCACATGTATTCAATTGATATCTACTCATGAAATCTTGAACAAAAAGTCATGTTGACTGATCTACTCTATTCAAACTTAACGGCGTCGATTATCAACCGGTTCGTATCTGTTGTGATCAAGTAACGCGTCGTGTTGGCGGCCTCAAGTGAACCAGCTGGTTAACTAGTACCTTTTCACGAAGCTGGGAATGTGCGATTCTTAGTGATTGTTCACTGTATTCATGGTACATCTGAACCTTCCGTTCTTCGTTTTAACTAGGTGATATCCATAAGAATGTTGCTAATTCAGTAGTATCTTTAAGTGGGTTCATGTAGGATATCTGAAGGAATGGTATCGCTGCTGTGGACCATTCCAGGGTTTTTAGAAGGCGTAATTTTATTCCTGATCTCTCTTTAATTTATCCGTTCTATTAAATTGGGCATTTAAACGAATGGAATGGCAGAATGGTCGATGAATTGAAGGAAATTTCGCTCTATACGGGAGGTATCTCACAACTCGCTCTGCACACACGTTGTCTGACAAACGAGACAACTACTATACTGTCGCACGCACAGCAGTTATCCCTTTTTTGTGGGCACCAGCAAAGTTTTCAGTTTACCGAAGGCGTTGGACTCCAGCTCAGTAACCGTTTTGGTTATATCACATGACCGAACATTCTGTTGCGACTTCCAAGTCAGCCGGCCCACGGAATAGTTGACACATGCCGTTCGGTTTTGACTGGTTGCAATCGCTTGCGATGTGTCGCGTCACACTCACGGCAATACATCCGTCTCCTCTGCCAGAGGTTCGTATTTCTAAACAAGAAATGGCTATACACTCACTTGCAAACTAATTTGGTTCTTCGAGGGACTCATCTGAAACCTAGCCGAATCTCTCGTTTGTGATGTTTCCAGGCAACTGAATGTTCTGCATCAGGCTGCCTTGTGTTTCCATCGCTACGATATTCGAGATGTCGCGATACATGTATATTCGTAATGCACTACTCACAAGACATGACTATGGTACTCACTGCTGGGGTGCACCCGTATAACGTTCATTCTGCATGAGCCTTACGATTCCTGACTATCGTGGCAAGTATTAGTTTCTTATTTGTCTTCGCTATAGAAAATAGAGAAACTCAGAGCAAATATGGAACCAAAGTAGCAAGTTCATTGTACCAACAACCTGCCCGAAAATGAATAACTCACACTGAAATTCTAACAATGTTGGGCTACCAAATTCATTGTTTTTCACATGTTGTCACGTGCGATGTTTAACTAGAAATCTTGAATGCTTGCAAAAGAATCTACCATTTTAGAATTTCATGGTTTTCACAATGATTTGTGTTTCTACCAACAGACTGGGGGATACACTGAGTATCCATGACAGATGTGAGGGTTTCACAAGTATAGCATAATGGAAACATAGTTCTCCACTAGATGCAACTAAACACTCCACGACAAAAACCATGAAATATGAAAGTATATGCAAACTGTTGGACTTTAGCATGGGTACATACTCTACCTTCGATGGACAAATACATGAACAGCTTAAAGGAACTCCCAATATCAGGATTTATTGCTGAGGCGGTAATCCAAAGGCTAGAGTGTGCGGTACTGCCGATCATCAATCCAAAGCTGTGGATCCGCTACGTGGACGACACCTTTGTCATCATGAAACGGGATTCAGTACACGAGGCACATGAACTGCTCAACACCACTTTCGAAGATATCAAGTTTACAATCGAACTGGAAGGAAACATCCGGCTGGCCTTCCTAGGCGTTTTAGTGAACAGAAAGGTGGACGGGGCTCTGGAAACCTGCGTATACCGGAATGAGACTCATACAGACCAAATACTAAACTACAACAGTAATCATCCAGTAAACCACAAAAAGAGCTGCGTCTAAACCTTGGTCAAGAGGACGGAGACACCTTGCAGCACTACACAACTACGGGATAAGAATGAAAACCATCTATTCAGGGTGTTCTAGAACAACGGAGTTTTATAAAAAGAAGCTTGAAGAAGAAGACATAACAACAGCAACAACAGGAACAAGGCACCAGTCCAACCTTACATCAAGAATAAATCAGAACTCGCAACCAGTGTACTGGCTCGAAAAGGGATCTTCGTGGCTCACAAACCGAATGCCACTCTAAGGATATTAATCTCTATACCGAAGGACAACCAAGAGAACCAAGAGGAACAAGGTGATATAACAAATCAGTTGCAACAACTGCAACAGTGTCTACGTTGGACAAACTGGGAGGAAATTTTGCACACGAATAAAAGAACACAACGCGGCCGTCAGGAGGCATGGCCCCCTGTCCTTGATATCCATACACGATGACCTGGAAGGCCACAAATTCAATCTGAAAAACGCAAGAAGTTTGGCATATGGAGACACGAGACACAGAACGGAATTCTGGAAGCATGGTAATCCACGGCAGGTTCGATCGACCGGTGCATCGAACTGGAGCCAGTTTACACACCTATACGTGCAAAAGATCAACATATCAATAGGAACACTCAAGAAGGACCGAATATTGGATTCATAAACAAAAAAAACAAGGAACTCGTTGGAGTCAAACCAATGAGTATTTGTGTTTTGCTTAGCCACGTTTCAAGGACAAATACAATGCCTGGATTGTTGACAGAAATGTGACACGTTTTTGAGCACATGTTTCTATGCATGATGTGAACAGTTTTTACTTCGACTCGGCCCATAGCGTCGGTGCTTATTCTAGCTTTTAATGCTGTGAATTTGATAGAATTCCATACGTTTGGATGAATATTAGTAGGTAATTTCCGATCATTATTTTCCAAAATCTGACAGTTTAAACCATTGTCAATTTGTCGAAATATAGGTAGGTCGGATGTGTTTACTGGTGGTTGATCAGATGGCAGTTGATCTGTTCGCCAAGCTTGGCAATTTGCTTGCAAACGCTTCATCTCCAGTCGAGGAGACATCGTCAGTGCGCAGCTGAATACTGCGGCCATCCGTGCCATTAGCTGCGGAAAGAATTTGTAGACGTTCGCTCTAACCGTTGAAAGACGGGATCAGTTCCACAAAAAAATCTTACAGGTACCTGAATTCTCTTCGTTGGTACAAATAAATTCACAAAGATATCAGCAGTAGTTTTTTTTCACAGGCGAAACCCTGTGAAGCATATTCAGTATACTGGTAGCCCGATTTAACCTCAAAAACAGACATTTAGCATCGATTCAGATCACACATCTTAAGTGAGTCTTTAACGGCCGTCCCCTAGTGCGGACGTGCGGAAATAAATCACAACGTTCCCGTTGCAGACACGTCTGAAATAACCACTCAAAATGATTTCCTGTAAAAGGGAACTTTATGTGTACTTTTATGAGCATATTACTGCATCGGCTTAGCGTGAGAATTCCGAGTGAAATTATCGACAGTTCTGATGGTACCGACATTTCCTGAACCAGGATATGTAGGTGCAATAAAATTCTTTCCGAATTCTTATCAAGATACATGAGCTGCCTAGCTACAAAGTAATTAATCTACCCCATCTCAACTGAAAGTCCACACTTTGTTCTGATACTTTGTTTCCGAGCTCACTGAAACTGTGGATTCTTTATTTTACCAAAGCAATTACCAATCTCAGTAGTACACATTGTACTGTGGCAAGTGATTTGAACGAAGTACCGTGTTTCATTCAGACCTCGTCTGTATAAACAGATGTTGCACCCGCGTTTCTTCAGTTTCCAGGAATGCCACAGATAATTCCCGCATGCGCAAATGCGTTTCACTCGACTTTTCGATAGTTCCTCCAAGTGTCTGTCCGTACCTGCGCTCACATGCTATACGCTTCGTTCATTTCAGCGTGCATCAAGGCAAAAATGCCGCTCACTCACGTACAAAAGCTCAACGGTAAGATTTGTTTTGTTTTCGAAAATCAAAAACTCTTAGTACAATATGAGCATTAAGAATCTTCGCTCTCAACATATTTTGATCCAGCTGTAGAATGTCTGGCTCGGTGCCCACAGCAAATACGTGGAAGAATCTTTCTATCTGATTCAATTAAAGTGCGCTTCACAACCAATCAACTATAATCGCGCACTACCTTTCAAATATAAGCTTTCAGTTACTTCTCAAAGCATGAAACTCTACTTTACTTTCCATTGTACAGTAGAAAAAATAGGATTGAAAAACGACGGATATGCAAGAGATTAATTTAGCCTAATCCACTATGGCTAGCAATCAGATCAAGGGGTTTTAATACTGGCGCTTAGGTGCTTAATTTACACTAGCATCGCCTTATGAATCCTGTACCAAGGGTCTATCTTCTGCCCCACATCCGTCCACTATCGACGTCCGGCCACAATTGAAGCAAGTGAGATGTGCCCACTGAACCCGATTCTGTGCATCCAGAAAGTGTCCAACCGCTCATTGGGTCTTTTATGGTATGCTCACATGACCTCTCGCCACTCAGGCTAATCGATCTTGACGTGAACGGTGTTCACATATTTGCTAGCAGACTCCGGTTTATTCTTGTCTCACTTGCATGGCTTTGTAATGACCAAAAGACGTCATGAAAATACCAGTATTCGTCAGCTTATTTTCCGGTTTTTTCTTCGTCACTTGAAAAGATTCTACCGACTGTCACCCAAAACTTCTAAGCACAAAATAGGACTCAAACTAAGCCCACAGCACCGATTTTATCACTGCTCCGGCCAGTGTTGTGTGCGGATATTTTCATTTCACTTGATGATTCACCAGCCAAAAAAGTTTTTGGATGACGCGGGTTAGCTAATGAAGACCTTTTTTGTAGTTAAAGAATTTTTGATTAACAACTAAATGAATGCGACGTTGTTTGAAAGTATAATCATGAAGGGATTTCTCTGGGCTAACGTTGCGTGGACAAACAGCACCAAAGTGTTGTTTTATTGACCTTGTAATTAAATGTCGTTCCCAATCCATCCAGTACACTGAACTAGCTGACTAAGGTCCCTGGTGTCACAAAATCAACTGGATGCCTTTTAAAGCATTATTTTTTATTCATTCTTCTTTTGCCAAGTTTGATTGTGATTGGTTTTCGAATTCATTTTAATAATCTTAGTGTATCGTTGGTGTGTTTGTGCAGTGAAAATTGCACTACTATATCTTCGATGGAATTCACTGCCGATTTAAATTAACACGTGAGATCCGAAAAATTATTCCTTGTTAAGAAACGTTTGTCCTCTGAAAAGAAGCGGCGATCAATAATTCTTTAGTGTCTTCAAGAAGAGCGATCGAAACTGGATGGCGTAGGTTCCATCTGTTTTTATCAGCCTTTTACTTTAATAAATATACCTTTGCCTAACCATAGAAACAAATTTGCAGGTTCGATACAGACAGAATTTTGTGCACTATATTTGATATTTTCTACGTTTTGTTTCCATCATTAAGTCTTTTGGAGACCGGTTATTGCACCCTAATTGGGCCAGTCGTACAAGTCTTTAGGTAGACAGAACCATGCATTGTTCGATTATCAACCACACGTTCCATATTAGCACCACTTCAACTGTTCCGGGCTTCTAAGTTCACCTGTTTGTGCAAGGGATGGTTCAGAGAACATTCCTGAGGTATTCAAAGATCAGCAAATCTTAGTGGTTAGAGTGCGGATTTACTGACCGTTAGGTCCGGGGTTCCAACCCGAACTCTACCTCTCGACGTCCCCTGCCTAGGCTCGGGCAACCTGGCAGTATCCAAGCCCTCGTGCTTCCTTCGGGTTGCATAACAATCGGTCAGTGAAAGATTGCTATCTTGATGCGCGAAGTTTGGAGAGATTTTATCGATTTTCAGTGCCAAAATCAGATTCAGGTAGCAAACCGATGCTTTGCGGTGGTGGTCGCGAAGCATTCTTGAGGTTTGTTTTACCAAACCGAATAGGACCAACAAACCGACGTCAAACCATGAAGTGTTTTTAACCGAATATGGTGTACAAGTGTACACGCAAAACACGCATGTGTTTATCCGAACTGCATGCACTTGTGTAACGTACGCTCCATGAGCCCATAAACATATGCTTAGGATTAGCGGGTTTCAAAAACTGATACAAACACAGATGTGATGGGGCGTGAATTTGGTGTAGTTCCACCTATGTTAGGCTGGAGATTCCATTTCGAAATATCTTGCCTATCCGGTTTTCCTACCGAAAGCAAAACTGAAAACATGGATCCAGTCAGCAGACCAAAATGAATTTGGTGCAGTTGAATCCGAAACGGGTTCCGCAGGTGCTATGCCTGAGGGCACGGTAAATGACGCACAGATTTGCATCCGGCGACTTTATGGTCACTGTGGGGGAAAACGTTGACGATTTCTACGGACATCATGTTTCGATTGTCATACTAACGAGGAAGCCCGCTTGTAGAATTTTACGACAGCTAGGAGTCCAACTTTGTCGTGGTCAACGTGGGAGTCACTCAGATGGCTGTCTGCACACAACCAGTGGTTAACATCTCTATTCTCTGAATCTTTAAAGCTGACCAAAGTCAACCATGGGGGCATTCAACAACAAGTACTGCTGCGGAACAGAAGCGCCACGTTGAAGCGGGCAGAGAACTTTCTTATTTGATTGCCTGCTTAAAAACGTGTTTGGTTTATCGCGTATTCAAAACTACAATCCAACGTCTCGGACTAGTGACACAAAAACCCCGGTTGAAATTCAAATAGAATATGTGTAACTTGTGTAGGTTTTCAAGAATTACGCAGGACATTATCCTGTTGAGGATGAATTTTCAGCTAGTTAGGAAGTTTCGATGTATCAAATGCCGATTGTGTACGACACAGATGGTTTGTAAACATCAAGAGCGTTAGATTGATTGGAACACTTGACATGATTCCATTCAGAATCGTCCAGGAACAGCATTTGCTTCCACCCATTGTCAATGTGCGAAATACCTTGGCACATACCTAACAAAACTGAGTGCAACTGACCTGGATCCATTACGGTTGATACGGAAGCAGCGCATTACCGAGTCCAGTTCGCGACCAAAACGATCAGTGTATTTTTTATGTATTTTGCAAATAATGCCAAAAGAAGCAAGTAACTCACGGACGTCCTGTGATATCTGCAACTGCCCTTTCTACAACACGCACCCCTCACCTTTATGCTCAAGGAACAACTCTTCCCCTGTTTGCAAACAAATTTGATTTTGCTCCGGTTGTGGGCTGTCAAGAAAGTTTCAGCAACCTTATTGGTAGTGCATAACTCTTCCCCCCGGTGTATTCATGTGAAAAGAATAGTAAAATTCACAATGCTCTACTCATAGGGTTGCTGAAAATTCTTCGACAGCCCACGACCGTTTTCTGCCCTCTCTGGGCCTCACCCCGAGTTTCCGTCAACCTGATGTTCTACTTGAGACCAAACTACACGAAATTAGCAAAATCCACTTATTTGCAAACTAATTTGGTTTTCCGAGAGAGTCACCTAGAGCCCAGCTGAATCTCTCGTTTGTGATGTTTTCAGGCGACTGAATGTGCTGCACCAGGCCGCCTCATGTTTCAGTAAAATGTCCCCTGATTTAAACCGAGATCAACGTCTACGTAAAACACCCAGCACTGATGATTTTGCCTCGACTTCCGACGGAATGTCTGTCCAACCAACACCAGTATTTTATACCTTGAGAAGTATAACACAGTACAATCCTCTTTCTGAACTACATCCATACTTGTCCAACATGCTCAATGTATCTCTGGTGTAATTTGGTATTTTGAGTGAATAGCGAACAAACGTTTTTACAAATTGTAGTGGGGGCACAAGATAACTCAGCTCCACTAAGACAAGATGATAATCAGCGTAACTGGAAGTATTTTTTTATTTCATCACCTCAAGTCACTGCTTGGGAATTCTAGCCTTTCAAACATCCAACTTGCGTCCTGTTGACATTCACAGTTTGTGGACTGCCAAACGGCATTTGTTTTCAACATTGTTTAGAAGAACAACAACAACTGTGTATTGTTTCTAAAGCAAAGAAAAGTTTTCGTCTTTTGTCTGTTGAAATACAAATATCAATGTTGAACAGCCCCATTAAGGACGAAAAAACCAACGGTTGCTGCCTTGACACAAAAGTTTTTTTCTTTTCTTTCAATCATGCAAGATGTCCTTGTTTTATCTGGATTAGGTCTGCCGGACAACACGAAATCGATCACTCCCCTCACACTGCCTCATTAGGCAAATGTGGTGGCATTTCTTGTGTCAGTAGTAAAACAAAAATATTATACAAGAAAGCATGACGTCAGTGGCAGCTTTTTTGTGAGCAGGCTAACGTTTCCCACAATCTCTCCGTGAATGGCAACATATGCGCGAAAATTGGTGTGGTTGGACTATCGCATGGTACGCTTTAATCCCAAGGAAATTTCTTTACATTTTTACAAATGCGGTTTGATGGAATTTCAAAATTTCAAATGAGTTCCTCCTCTAGGTGCTTGAAAGTCAAAAAGCCGCGTACAACTACTTTATTCACATTTAAACAACTTTGGAAACTCACTGGAGATTTTGCGGAGATTTGAGTGCTCTTAAACTAGCAGCTGGTCATCAGAGTGATTAACTCTGATCAACCTTCATTGATCGTAGAACTCCTTGAATCCTCTTCGACAGGCAAACGAAGATTTGGGAAATACCACCACTTTATACTACATTGTTTTGATCGTCAAATATTCCAACGTCCTATTTTTAATCAATTTGCCAGTATTAGGCCAAAGAGCTCTTATGAAAAGTACTTTTTACTTCGGAAAAAGCATTTATAGCGACCCTCTATGTGGTCCTTGTTTGAAGTGAGTATGCAAACCAGCTTCATTTCTTTTGCCCAGTATCAAAATCACAGAAAATTCACAGACGAAAAGGAAAGCATTTTAGCAGGGTTACTGCCCTGTAAATATGGGTTGAAACCAATGTGTAGTGTGCACACGAGCTTGCCTCAAGGGATAATTTAGACGACCGGAACACCTGCAATCGCTCTGATCACGGCCCTGGCATTTTCCATCTCATAGAGACATTCCATGCTGGACCGTTCTTTGTCATCCATTCTGAATACATTGTTTTGGAACGAAAATTGAACTGTTGCGTGATAAATTACTTCTAAATTCTGGGTTTCGGTATTTCCCCAACAGTAAAGAATACGTGGAATTTTAGTCCACTCAGGTTGGTCCTGAAACCAAATATTTTATTGTAAGTAGCATATAATAAGGCCCTTTGATCAGATGACTGACAGTCAAATGGCCCAGCAACGCTTGCTTGTGCAGTGGGAAGGGGTTGGAGAGGGACATCGGTGGACGCTGAACTGCGCGGGCAAGTGATACTTCCCGGTTGCCCAGGCCGAGGAAGGGGGTTTGGTTGAGGTACCC
>NW_008752034.1:435015-440382 GCF_000715545.1 Opisthorchis viverrini | reverse complement strand
TAAGGTCAGACACTCAGTGGAGATTCTGCTAGTTAAATCTGACCGGAAACGGTTAGGGTTAGGGTGTCAGCGTGACAGCTTCAAGTCGGGTTTCATTGTAAGTGCAGTTAAACGAACTGAAAATATAAATTGCTTGCATAAACAGCAGACTTGCTCAACAGTGACTGTCTGTTTAACCGAAAATGAAACGGAGTTTTGTGGATGGGAACTCCATTTCCAATGCCGACACGTGACCCAAACGATCACTGGAGTTCTTGATGGTGTCTGGAATTTAATTTGACCACGGGATGTTGATTCAAAAAAACGAATCAAACAAACAAATGGTGCATTTTTAGGGATCTTTAAAATAAGAAATTTAAGAGGAAAGACCCACTTAATTATTTCCGGAAGGTTACAACTGTGTGAAGTGTTTTCTGTCACCGTCAGTGTACCTTATAAGGACATTGCTGAACACCAAAATTTTTATGATCCTCTGTATCAACGGGGGACCATCAACGCAATCCTATATGTTTAATTTGTCAGCTGGTTTAATTTTTTCGTTTGTAGTTCTAAGACTTATCGAAACCGTTCAGTTATGGGGAAAACTTGTTGAATACAAAGCGTTTGACAAGAAACATTTGTCACTGTGAACCTATTTCCCCAGTTCATCGTAGACGTCACCGTATTTCGATTTTTGTTGGGCTTTTTTTTAAATTTATCAGTGCACGTGTGCTAAGGCACTTGAGTTTCTCAGTCTGCGATGAAGCTCCACTGTCGTTGTCTGCTGCTGCCTAGATACGGACAGCCTTCCTCAGCCAGATCCTTCCGTGATACGAACTAAGGGAAGCATCGCCTTAACTGTGCATGATTACAGCATTGATACTGCATTCGGGTCAAAACAAGAAATGTTTCATACATATTCATCAGCCGCAAACCTTGCATTTTATACGTATTTTCTTGACCTCGGTCGAGCACCGAAATTTCAAGATCAATAATTATCCTGTCGCTTAAACTCTAGTCTTCTCTAGGCCCCGTGTTCGCCTTTTACCAGATAGACCCACGCTAACCTTAAATTATCAAATTTATCTAATGACTGAATGAAATCCGCACGCTGTTTCATCTTACTGCACAACGCTATTGGTTTGCAGATTTCCTGTTTGCAATTTTCTATGTTTATACGTTTATATTCCAAATTTTGCGGATATTTATGTTGTAAGATTGCATCCGACGATCACAGATCAGGCAAAAATTGCAACAAAACCGCCTACGCAGTTTTCGCGCAGTACGTTTCGATTTGTGGATGTTTCCAAGCGAAGAATAGTATGGGACCACTTTTTGAATTTTTAATCCATCTCGAACCGATATTTTCATTCTTTCGTCATTCTTGTGAGTCCGATGAGTTCCACCAGTAGCTCTGCAGTAAAATACACGAAATGCATCTTCTTGACTCGAAAATTCCACAAAATTCTCTTTTGTGTCAATTCCCTCAGAATAATTCGGTCTAGATTGACTTACACCGTCTATTACTTTAGAATAAACGTGTATCTCTGAACTGCTGAAAGTCAAGTTCTTTCGAATCATAAAAGTGTCAGTCACTGTGTTAAGTTGAATGGATTAGTCCACCGGGTTATCAGTTTTGTTTCGTCTGACAAGTGGTCCAATGCTCGCAAAAAATGGCTAAATTTTGTTTACCTACGATGGAGTCTATATCGTGTATCTGCTGATAATGGGGGCTGCGAAACTACCTCTTCTCAAGAATACCTCCCACAGAAATATCACGTTAGCTTTGAAATGTCAGTTTGGACGTCAAATGTCCAGCGATGTGGTCCGGGACATTCTACAAAGTGCAGAAAACTCTCTCTTTTGAACAGTGTTTTTGCGGTAGTTGAGAGGGCAAGAAAAGATGTTGGAAAACTTTACACGGCTTTTGCGAAAATAACGTTGCGTGGAACAAATTTGGAGGTGTACCCTGCCGACCATCCGGCGAAATCTGAGATAACATTTTATTCGTCGGGATGATTAAGTTAGATCGTGACAAGCATCAATAAAACTTGACGTCTAAAGGAACTCTGCGTATGATGATCGATTTTTGGTAGTGCAAATTGACTTATTTTTTCTGTCACTGAGGCAAGCCTGTGCTCAAAACCCGAGAAACAAATCAAAAGGTTCTTTTCTTGAACTTTTTAAGATTCAACATGCCAATTTTACCATAATCAAAAGGATAAACAAAACAAACGATCATAAGCATACGGATTTTAGCTTCAAACAATTAGCTACTCTTTGAAATTTTAAACACTTGACCATCTGTTTATTTCTTACCGTCAGACTAAAAAATCAACTCGTAAGTATTCACCAAATGCTCCGAAATACCTACCGGTTCACACCGCTTCTCCTTTTCACCGGTGATTTACAAAGTAAGCAGTGCGGATTATTGATGCTTTTTGCAACATGCATCCACTGAAAAATGCGTCTTTCAGTGACGTCAGCCTCCACGTTTTTTTTGTCCTCTGCGTGAAACCACAGTGAATCGAAAGTCGATGTCCAGATATTCAATGAATGCTCTAAACTGAATGTGACATTTTTCTGCCTCGAGATGTAAACTTAAGAGGTCAATACTACCGTCGGTTTCTGAGAATACGCGAAACCCACATCAATACTTCTGTATTCGGCTTCCAGTCTACTGGAAGAAGTCATGTTCTGAATACTAAATAGTACAGTCCAGTAAAAGTACATCTACGATAATAACCGTTACTTGACATACCTTTCAGTTCAATTTCCAGAAAAAAATATTTGTTTCGGAAGTATAAAGCCGCGCCTTCACCGAAGAGGGAAATATGGCCTCACAGCCAAGTAATTACAGCACTCATTTCGAAGTACAATTTTTTGAGAACAGCACGATGTTTGAATAGGTATTTCGAAATGGCTATTTTCATCAAAAGTCTCGATTCGCTTCTAGTTAAGTGGATTTCCCTCGAAATGAATTTTTCCGAACACAAATTGTTTTATCTATAAGTAGTTTGTTTATGGTTAATACGCATGGGGAGGACCTGAAACAGCAGCTCTGTGTCAAAATGAATCAGTTATCCAGCTAGACACCGTTGGCTGACAGCATGAGATAAAATGGTCAGCCAGGTTGCCAACAACCCCTATGATTGACAGTATACACTATAACAGTGAAAAAATGCCCAAACTGCAGGGAGTTCTCATATTTATCAGAGAGAATTTTTTAACAGACCACTAAAATCATGTGAAGAATTTCGGCTGAACACACCGAGATGGTGTATGTTCGATAAGGATGTCGTTTAACATTGGATCCTCAGACTACTAAGTCTTCAGGGACAATCCTGACGAACCGACGGTGGAGACTTTACAACACAGTCCCGGAATCATAGTCGACGAAAATAAAGTCAGTACTCTCGGACCGCGACCGTCTTTTTATGAAGACGTCATGTGGGAGGTTTGCGGGTTCAGTCTCACATCACTCTCGTTTTGAACGGTCGTCCTCCTGTCCTGACGCAATTATCCTGGTGAATGTACACCAAATGAGGGGGAAGCACTGGACTCGAGTTTCGCTCCAATTAGAGCTCATCAGCAGGGTATATCCAATGACCGTGCTGGGGTTTGAACTCCGGAACCCAGACATGCGAGGCGAACGTGTAACCACCACTCCACCAACGCACGTTGGACGCATCTGACTTATCACGTCTGAACAGGCGAACGTGTTCACACTTGAGCGATGTGATTGGTGTACCCGACTCATCAAACGACGACCCAGTAACTGTTCTGGTTAATT
Source organism: Opisthorchis viverrini (assembly GCF_000715545.1). Lineage (NCBI taxonomy): Eukaryota > Metazoa > Platyhelminthes > Trematoda > Opisthorchiida > Opisthorchiidae > Opisthorchis > Opisthorchis viverrini. The sequence continues at coordinate 436,610 of NW_008752034.1, read as the reverse complement.
CTGTCCTGTTAATTCTGTTAATATTCATTGGTACACTAACCTGCAGAAAACAATGGAATCTGAAATACTCGGCCAAAGTTTATGGCAGTGAAGGTGACCACATGTTTGCTCATCTTTGCCGCAGGTTATGTGAGTCTCAGACTGCAAACTTACATTTCAGATAATACCTGAATTAAATTTATATCTAGCGCAAGTAGTGATTTGCTAATCTACACCAAAACATTTCCAATTTGAGCTCGCTTTTCGATCAACAGTGACGTGAAAGTGCATTTTTACTTGGTTTCGTCAACAAACAGTGAAATGAAACATCCGGACGACTCACTTACAGACATCTTTGTCCTGTTCATCACCAAGACAAAACGCTTGTTTTACGTCCTGAGCTTCATTCATCGGGAAATTATCCTTGCACATGCTTTTCTTCAGACAAGGTGTCCATTCAGAACATTTCAAAACGAAGGCTTCTATAGCTCTGTCACATCCGTCATTCACCGAAAATTATGCGCATGATTTGAACAAACAGAGGCACACACTGTTAGTGAACTCCAAGACGTAAAACAGAATAAAAAGTGCACAAAGTCGCTCAACTATTTGTTAGTCCATAAAATCCGCCAAAATAAACTTCCCCCATTGGTGGTGGATTGGGGTTGGTGAGGAAATCCTAAAACCGAACCTAGTAAAGATTTTTTCTTCCCAAAAAACTACTAAAGTACAGTAAATGCCTTCAACAATGCCCTACAATGTGTTTCAACTTCCCCACCTAGTGGTTGTAGGCATCCGTGTGCTTTCCGAAGAACTCACCAACCTCTAAAGTGCTTGAACATTTTCACCTAGGGGTTATTTTTCATCCGCGCTAAAATCTACGCTTAAAAGTGAAGACCAAAGCTTGCTGGAGACAGTTCTCAACAGCGATTTGATCACCATATTTAATCCGTCATCGAATTGGCAAAGAGGAGGTGCCATCCTGTGGGTGATCAGTAACCTAGAATGTGCATTAAAACGACGATTAGGCGCCCGAATTAATAATCCGTCTATTAGTGGTGCATCAGTGGTAGGTACGTGCTCAAAGAGAATCTCAGAATCCTTAAAACGCTCAAATCATTTCCTCTCTCTTAGTCACGTGGTCTTCGCTTAATCCACCGTTCAACCGTAAACAAGTTTCTATCCAAAGTCTCCTGATGGTACTACACATGGTAGTCACTAACTGTTCTTCTGCAATACTTCCACCGTACAGAAGGATAATATTCTACAGCCGACATCATGCAACTGCAGTTTCTATTAGTTTTAACTGCCAGTTATCAGGCATTTTGCGCGTAGACTCTCACATACCAGAATACATTGCAGGCGCTGGGAGTTCAATAAATTTGTTGTTATCGATCTAACGCGTTCCCACTGACTGGATTTGACCTTTCACACTTGCTTCGCCCGATTTTTAGTCATCCGTACAGCTAGGCTAAGTAGTATATCTTTGTAACCTACTACTCATAAGGTTGCTGAAAATCCGTCAACAGCCCACGACCGGTTTCGCCCTTCTTGGGGCTCATCAGGTAGGCGCAGTCCCCGGGTTTCCGTCAACCTTATGCTCCACTTCAAACAAA
>NW_008752034.1:425427-434938 GCF_000715545.1 Opisthorchis viverrini | reverse complement strand
ATCGGAGCGACTGAAACGTGAGGCGACCTAGTGCAACACATTCAGTTGCCTGAGAACATCACAAACGAGAGATTTAGCTGGTTTCCAGGTGAGTCTCTCGAATAAACCAAATTAGTTTGCAGATGAGTGCATATTCGCTAGGATAAAAAGTCTGATTGAAACTTTGAGTTTTGTACAACCGCTTATTTGAACTGGTAGGTGAAATCAGCTGATCAACAAGGAGAGCAAACTTCAGCTGACCAGTTTCGTCCAGAATGGTGGATTGTTGGTGATTGTTGGTGCATTGTTGGTGAGATGGGAAAATACCGAAGTGATCAAGATAACAAACAGATCCAAATCAAGTTGGATGCGATGATGCAATGACCTTTTTCACCTGTTTTGTTGGATTATGCTTAAAAGCTCTGCCTTGATGACCGTCCTGTAGTTTCACCATCTGGTCGAATACGAATATTTTTGAAGTCAAGAACGTCTTGGTCAACAGACGGACCTATTTGAGATGACAGTGTAACGCAGTTGAAACTCGACTGTAGCTGCTTGTACCTCTCTCATATGACCTTATACGTGCCTTTCCCTCTCTCTCTCCCTAATGCAGGTACCACGGACGAGCCACCATGAGCCCCGACAGGAAAGAGTAGCCTGCTTGTACTTCCCCTTAGCTTTGTACATAGGTGAACTGGGCAGAACCTCATTTGCGGTCAGAATAAGAGAACCAGCGTTATTCTACAGGCCTTACTTTATTCCGGTTACCGACTACTGATCCAGTGTGTACTGTTTGGTAACCATCTTCAAATCCGGAGAAAGGCAAAATTATGTTCCTCTGATTTTGCCATTCCAAATGAATGAGCACCCTAACGGAATCCTCGGCTTTTTTGGCCGACCAATGGTCACTCAATTGCTTACGGGATGCATGACAGTTTGTCTTGTCTCAGCATTTCGACTAAACAAGTTTTTAAACTACATCTAGAGCCATAAAATGAAGGTCAGCTTCGGAATAGCTACGCAATAGCCGTTATCTGATTTTAAGTTAAACTAAAAAGCTTCTACAAACATTGCGATTGGCTCACGCATTTGGAATTGCTTGCATACCTGTTGTGTTAGCAAAGTCCACTTGTTACTTGAAATTCCCAGGAGACTGGAAATCCTACCCTTCAAAGTTAGAACCGCATGTTTTTGGAAATTCAAGCCCGAGTAAGTATACAAGAGTACAAAGACCAGCTCCTGCTAGATCAAATTCGATCCTCTTAATCTGACGGCGCCCTCCATGGTAAAAGGCTTATTATCAGATATATTTTCATAAAAGAAACTATTCACAAGTTTGCTGAATACTCTTCGACAGCCAACGACCGGTTTCGCCCTTCTTGGGACTCATTAGCTAAGCGCAGTCCTCGAGTTTCCGTCAACCTCATGTTCTACTTGAACCCAAATCAAACTGTTTTGGAGGAATACACTAATTTGCAAATCAATTTGGTTTTCACGAGAGACTCAACTGAACCCCTCGTTTATGATATTCTACAACTGAATATGCTGCACACAGGCTGCCTCATGATACAGTTGGCACGATATTCGAGATATCGCAGCCTATTTTCATAAAGGAAACTAATCAAAATGTTGCTTATTATCAGGTTTAAATATATGGGGCAGTTACATCAATTCTACTGCTTCGGTTTTTTGTTCATTTCAAAAAATCTGAAATTATTTCCAACTGGCCGTAAGTTTATGTAGTTCCAATCTGTTGGGGCGATTCTATCTTGCATATCCCTTCTAAATGCGATATCAGAGCAAACTGCAGTGATGAAAATCCTGAATCAAGTAAATTGCAGTTTACAGTGATTAGTTGGGAGAGCGCGAAACGTTTTATTACACCGTAACCTGATCCTCTTTTCATAGAGAATTCAGTCCACACGAAGATAGGATCACCTACTTAGACCGTCCACATTTAATATTCTGAAAATATGTTTTGCCAACATTGTTCTTGCACGATAGCTTCCTTCATATGACTTACACAAGATACTACCTAGGCAACCGCTTTTTCGTGACATTCTACGTCTATAATGCGAAGGAGAATTAAGTGTTTCAGTTTTTTTCCAATTCGTAGGCCTCTTTTAGTTGTATGCTTTCAAACCATAAAAAAAACAAAGTTCGTTAATGGCCGGATAGCACTCACCACAGAGAACCTGGAGTGAAATCATTCATCCGCCTGGCGTATCTATCGAATATTGGCTTTTACCCCTAAAACTTGGTAAATAGTCTACGAGTTAATTACTTTCGATATGACTGTCATTGAGGATATATTGCTTCAGTTAATCTTCTTCAGGAGCGCCGTTCCTCACTACCGGAAGTTCAGAAATACAGTACATTTCTTACGCTCAAATAGTCTCAAAAGAACAACTTTTTCCATCATCTGGGCGTTTTTCCAACAGTTTCGCGGCATTTTGGGGGCCAGTGGCGTATGAGTACCACGCGAACTCACCTCCCGGTAGGAAGAAAACGGAATGGTTCATATCTTAAAATTTGTTTATAGAAAGAAAAATAATCCAGCCATCAACGTTAGTAGAGCTGGACTCTCGTTATCTAAGCATACACACGCACACACGAAATGATAGAATATCGGGGACAAACAGAGAACAACGGAAAGAAACATCACAGTCGAAAGCTAAAGACGATTGTTGAGCACAAATTAATCGGATGATGGATTGAAATGTTTACAGATGGCGATAACAATAACAGGATTGTAAAAGTGTGCGTCTGGAAATGACCGAGAAATCTTTTTGGTGGCACAGATTATCTAACTTTTTTAAATGCTTGCAACTGATCAGATTTTGAAATTTCGAAACCTCTTAAAATTCTAAAGGGAAACCGTCTTAGAATAAGGAGACCTAAGGATGAATAAACTTGACGTCCGTGATTACTGAACAAAAGTTATACAATATTCCAAAAGATTTGTGAAATGAACCATACAACTAAACCAATCAGGAACTTGGGATTCACGTGCGCAGCCGTACAAGTTGGGTAGCATAGAGAAGCCGATTGTACGGTCTGCGATGGTCGATAGATTGCTGTGAACCAATCAGATTTGTCGAATCGATTCCGCGTGGCCAACTGGACCTAGGATGGAAATAGCAATTTGAGAAGGCGTGGGATTGGTCTCCATATGCCCTTCGGCAGATTGAGAACAAATTATGAAATTGTGGGAACGAGATGTCCAAAACGAGCACTCTCAGGGTTACACCATGTATGATTGTGGGAAAATAAGGCGAAAATATGCTTTTTGAATAAAAATCGAACAGAACTCAGTAGATTTCTGTTGTGTTAAAAGACTAGGGGAATCTCATCCCTTCAGACGTCTGTAGAATAACTCTTAAGTTTATACAGCATGGTAGATACCGACAAACCAAATGGTTGACTTCTTTTAGAAATATCGATCAGTGTTACACTTAACGAGTACTACCGACTATTTATTTGCCTTGTGAGCAGCCCGTATTGAATTGTAAGAAAACACGCAAGTTGAGAAACGTTGACGAGTCACATTCGCGTTCAGACTCTTCAACATTTCCCCCACTTTCGGGACCAATTCCGGTCAACTTAGTTTTCTGGGGTTTCTCAGCTAGATCCTGTGAACACTTCATCTGTTTTGCTTGAACGATTCTACACGTAATGGAACATCCACAATAGAACCCAGTCCTGTTTTTAAACTACGATTTTGTAGAGGAGAGCATCCCAATGGGAGGAAAGGCATCCGTCACACCGCGAAACCCGAAACACGAATTGTGATATATCCAAGGACAGAATGAATGGAATGGGAGACGCTTCTACACATTTTTCAAACCATAACAATGCACGGAGAGGCTTAATCCGCAGGTAAAGAAAACTGGGACAACAAACAATGAGTAGGAATTTTTTTCGGTGGTCACTATGTGCACATGTCTGTCAGAATCATTTCCCCGTGTACCAAATGATCCGGTGCCTGCGATATTTTTTGGTCCGAACACCCTACGACTCTATTTTTCTAATGCACCACTCATAAGGTTGCTGAAAACCCTCGACAAACCACGACCGGTTTTGCCCATCTTGGGGCTCATCAGGTGATCTCAGTCCCCAAATTTACTTCAACATTATGTTCTGCTTGAGTCTATGAGTCTACCAAAAGTTTCTTCCTTCAAATCGCATAAACGAGTAAGACAATGAGACCGATTTTTTCTAGGTAACTGAACCACATGGCCGGCTGATTAGTCAGCCATTTTTAAGAAAACAGTTAAACGCATTTCCATTAGAAAATGGTAATACGTACAGGTATTCCGGAGGATTAGTGATAATGTTTGAGACAGTCAATAATAATCACCCAGGGGAAAACAAATGTGTGCATAGGCTTTTCAGATTGAACACATGTGCGGCACTTTCATGAACCCGATTCTGGTTAAAATTCATTTCACTGACAACCGAACCTCTACGCAATGGTTGCTTTTGGCAAACTGTTTAACATTTAGGCTCAAACAGACCATAAGATTGACGGAAACTTCGTGGATCCTCAAGAGCATCACTAGGAGAAAAGAAGTTCGGTCGTGGGCTGACGAAGTGACCTCGGCGAACTTTTGTAATTTGGTCCAGCTTGTATACTACTTGAGAACTTAAGTAACATCCAAAAGAGATAACAAAATAATGTAAGTGGTTGCAGTCTTTCCAATCTTTTCGCTTGTACCTTGGGTCATTTATTCGCTTTGACTTTTGCACCAAAGGGGAGAACGAACTCAAGTTTAACTCTTGTTGGGACTTATCGGCATCAAATGGCCCTCAGTATGCCGAGTTTGAACTCGAGACGTTGTATGTAGGGGCGAACGCGTTAACGTGTGCGACTAATCGGCGTTCGGTGCCTCAGGCGTACACTGCTAGAGTAACGGTAAACCGACCGCCTCGCACGTCCCATATCCTGGAAACCAAACCCCAGTTCAAGTAAAGATTTACTCTCCTGATGATTTCCAAAACCAACCGAAACTCGAGTGCAGAGCTCATTTTTTCTGTGGACGCGGCAGACTCAGCGCACCGGGATTTAAGTGTAAGAATTTACATCTTCCATGAAACTCAAGTGTATCTGTCAAAGTGAGATGAACATTTTTCGGCCAACCTGAGGATTGCCCGACAATTCATGTACCTTTTTCATAAAGGAAACTACTCACAAGGTTGCTGAAACTCCTCGACAGTCCACAACCGGTTTCGCCCTTCTTGGGGCCCATCAAGTAGGTGCAGTCTCCGAGTTACCCTCAATCTTATGCTCTACTTTGTTCTGACGTTTTATTGTGAATGATGCAAAAGAACCAGGAGCCTGTTGAAATAAAGCCTAGACAGTTTTTATGGAACAGCGAACAGGCTAGGTGGTCACGCACCCTCAGGACTGCATAAGCGCATGCCGGCAATTATCAATTTGGTAGTTCAAGTAAACCGATATCAACTATGCTTCTTCACTCTTGATTTTAATTCTCGTTCCTGCGTAATTTTGGGAATCAGGTGGAACCAAACCCTACTTTTTGCTCTCATCATTCGCAATCGGTCGCAACGTTGCCAGGAGACAGATTGTCTTAATGCGGACAAACGGCTTTGCAAATTTTTTACCGAATTCAACCTCCCCCTACTTTGTAATCATTGCCTTTTATCTCTAAAACTTGAATGTTTGTTGATTCATTTGATTTAGGGTGTAAAAATGACAACGTGTGGTCGTTTTTGTGTTCCGAGCATAAGACGATATTAGGAAGGGATGCCAGACCCTCTGTACATATTCCATTCCTCTTGGGGTTAAACTAAGCACAATGTTGCGTGACGCTCAGCTTTAGTTTGTGAGACTTCAATATAGTACATCAGTTATATGTTCCACCTACAGGTAAACGATAGCTCTTCAAAGGTGGGAAAATGCTTCATGGTTGTAAATTTGATAATAAACCGTTTCGCACAAAATTCCGGTTTATCACTCGAACCTAATGCACCCGATTGTGTAGGGTCGTTTCAGTTATAAGCTCAGCAAAAAAACGTTCGCCCAAGTTCTGTTGCCTGAAGTCCACAATTTTAAGGAACAATTTACCTCATAGTTATCCCCCGCATCTTCTACTGGAATCTCGCAGGGTATCGGCGTGTCGCCGGCCCATTTGATCCCAAGCTGCTCCTCGTCCGACCCCGCACTGTTCGCAGAATTTTCCGCCTTGTCCAGACCCATCAGATTTTGACATACTTGCATTTCTGTCCATTCGCCAACTCCAACTAGACTGCTTTTGCTCGGATCACTTTGATTCACCATGGTTTGTCGATAGCGCACGAGCAAATCGGAGAGTTCTGCACGCGCTCCACCGCCGTACGGACAGGGATCGGCCAAAAATACGGAAATGCGTAGAAAGTTATTGGTCGGCTTGTGGAAGAATACGTTCTAGAGAAAAAAGAGACAAACGGAAAACAACTTTGAAATAGCGCATGTGCGTTTACTAATGGAAGTCCCGTAAAGAGTTGTTTCGTACGCTTGCGAGGCTTCAGCGTAGAATACCGATGCTCACTACCAATGATGGCGACGTTGAAACGGTTGTCAAATTAAACTGTTCTACAAGCTTGACGTTTTTGTTTGTCTGTAATTCAGAGGAATATCACCACTGTTAGCGACCTGGTTCTGGAATACGTTTCTTTTCCAAAACGGAGAATTCAGTGAGTGATGGGGAAGTTTGATTTGTCGCAGGCTTGGGTCGGTTTTTACACCGCTGAATACTGTATCAGACCAAGGAGTGCTTCGTTGTCCAATGTTGCTCAGTCCCCACGGAGCTCAAATATAGAAAATTGAAAACAACAACAGTTGCCATGCAGTACGTTCATTGGTGTTCAGATGGTTCTAGAACTTTCCAACCGCGTAAACATGTCACGTAGGCAAATTAGAAATAAACTTCGATTTTTTGTCCGAGAACATGGTTGATAAACCTGGAGGGTTTTATTCCAAAAACAGCTTGATGGAAGAAAATCTGTATCACATGCCTCGACTGTGCCTGAAACATTTGATCCGTCTAACAGGCAAGTAGAGATTTTGCTCTTAGGCCGAACACTAGAATTCAACTACCATGCTCATTGAATCGACACGGTTGGTAACCTTTAAACGTTTCCCCAACCTGCTCACGTTGCACGCCATTGAAAGCAGTGTGTGGGGTACTGGGAACAAAACTCCACGCGTGGCCTGTCAACCAGAGAAAAAGCGGAAGCTGATGGGCTGTCAAACTGCCAAAAACGGAGTCTGCCACTTTGCAGACTCAGTACTCAGGGTACGGATGTTTCACCCTGGTTTCCAGGCTATTTCGAAGCGTCCGGTATGAATAAACTGTTGGCCTGGCGCACCGCGATGAGCGAGCCCATTTAAACTGATATCAGTTGTGTTTTTGCTTCAAGACCCATTCAAAACATAGATGCTCATGTGCAAATAGAATATCAAAGTTTCCAACGGTAGGTGGGCTTGGGGTCGCAGAAATCCACAGATATCTTGGAAGAACAACTAGCCTAGACCGCAGTGTGACATCCTTGGCATATATTCAAAGGTAAACTGTGCGAAGTTTACTGGTGATTCATGGGTTGGTAGGGAATAATACGCCATCAGTAATTTCGCGCTCTAACCACTTCGGTCGTCTCGCCCCCATGTCTAACACGACCGTCACCATGTGAATTACACGCTCGATGAGATCTTTTGAGTGCAATCTGGAAAATGATGGCGGCGGGTCACAATGGATAGTGAGCTTTTCGAAAATCTCACATGTTTTCCTAGACCGGTTTAACATGAAGTTGAGTATTTAGTTGTCTCATCTCTCCTCAAATGGACTGCTCAAGAGCAGCATATATTGAACGGCCCGTAAGCGATCATCTCGTCGATCTGGTACGAATAAACTGTTAGCCTGGCGCACCGCGTTGAACGAGCCAATTTAAACCGATATCGGTTATGTTTTTGCTTCAAGACCCATTCAACACACAGATGCTCATGTGGAAATAGCATATCAAAGTTTCCAAAGGTAGGTGGGCTTAGGGTCGCGGAAATCCACAGATATCTTGGAAGAACAACTAACCTAGACCGCAGTGTGACATCCTTGGCATATATTCAAAGGTAAACTGTGCGAAGTTTACTGGTGATTCATGGGTTGGTAGGGAATAATACGCCACTGAATGTGAAAGAACATACAATAAATGCATTGCTGTACCATTACCAATCATGTCAGAACAGGAAACTTGGTCACGTTGAGTCATTCTAGAGGAGCACGACCAACCTCGTAAGATTGACCTCACTGTGTTTAACACAGAGGACTGCTTGTCAGTTACTACACCTCGAATTTTCTGCTAGCTATCTCTGTGGTTTCTGATTTTGATGACGGATGCATAGCACTTGAGGAGCCTCAAGTGCGAAAGATCTCACGAGTATTGTAGTTGACCCGGTTTCTCATGTTTTGTAATGAGTCTGATCACATTATTCAAACTTCACTGATTACTCTGGCTCCGAGATTGATACATCAGTGTGAGAGGGCGGTCGTGGCGAAACAGCTGAGTGTTCAAACTACTAGATCGAAGGTCACGGGTTCAAAAGTTCAAGGAGTGTTGTGAGATGTGTCCTGCTGATGATTTACAAACAGGATCTAACATATTTGCAGTACTTCCTGGCTTTTCGACCAGCTGCACGTACAGGACGAAATCCGAATCGATACATCTTCAAGTCTTCTCGGACTAACAACACTACAAATGGAATAATTGAGGCAGCAGTTTCACACAACTGATATATTCCATCTGTACAGGAAGGTTTTTTATACTCGGGAATTCAATCCTTAGTTCAAATTCAAATTTGAACTCTAGAGATATGCTGTAGCTGACTACATTAATTAGACTGAGGTGGAAAATAAAAACATACTACTCGCATGCCCCCCAATCAATACTATCACCGTTTCACTGGTTGGTGGCCGCTTATACAGAAAAATTTCAGAAAACGACCCACCAACAAACCCAGGATGTTACTTGGGAGGAAGCCTTCCAGGGAATCATCGGTATGCAATTAATTAAAAAATAACAATCAGTGGTTGAATAAAACACAATGAATGGAAAAGTAAAACGTTCGCTTTAAACTCTCGTTCGTTTTTAAACTCTCGTTAGCTGGGATGTGTCCGCTCACGGATGTGTACATGTCGTGCAACTCTATGCGGTCAGGATTCCTTGCTGAGTATCAGAAGACGTCTGGCGGGAATTTGCTTCCCTCGTCTTTGAAAAAGGTTTTATCCGCAGAAGATCGGACATACTGGATCGCAGTCTCATTTTAGCAAGCTACACTGTTGTTTTGTGATTCAGGCAACGATATAGAAGTCGAAAACAGGTGGCACGACAAGGTCTGGATCCATAAGTCAGTTACCAAGGACCATGAAGTAAACAGCTGTTGCGAACCTACGTTACCTGTGGCGTAGGCGTGACATCAGCTTCTCTGTCAAGGGTCGAGTTTACAATGCTGCGGTGCGCTCCGTATTACAATATGGAT
>NW_008752034.1:415524-423966 GCF_000715545.1 Opisthorchis viverrini | reverse complement strand
AAACTGTGGCAGCTACAACCAGTGTACGACGAGTACGCGGTTATTACAGCTGATAATGATGATGATGATGATGACTTCGCACGTTGTGACCCTAGCGCCTGAACAATCTGAACTCATGAATCTACAGTTGCACATCTCAAGCGAATGTAATAGATGAAACCGCTGTGCAGATACAATATGGGCGTCTATTACCCACAGAGTTTCCGGGCTTGCAAAAACGTAGGTAGTTCTGGGTTTTTAATTCTTCAGTTCTTCTAAAAGGCTCACAGGATGTTTGTTGGTAACGCAATGGAAGTTTGAATGCTGCTGTTGAGTCCGAGGTGCTCCCAAGTGTTCGATTACTTATTGCCAGGTTCTACTTATTACTACTTATTTCTTATGTCGAGATGAGAGTAAAAAATACATCGTGTGAAAACCTGTGTGCATTTACCTACTATTTGATTGTGACACCAACGTGAATAAAGCTGAACTAGGGTCTTTTTATAGAGTCGTCTTTTTTTCTGAGATGCTCTCTTCTGCGACTTCCTAAGGTCACAGTCAGTGACTTGTGTTTGCTTGCCATTGTGGGCTCTCTGCGTACTTATGACACTTTTATGCGTGGCACATGGCGTTGAGCGTACATTTTTGCCATTTGATCTCACACCATACCTTGTATGACGGACACTTTGTGCCTGATGTGCGAGTCCTGACTGTGCTAGCGCCTACCGCGCCTTGAAGAGCATCCAACATGCTTCGGTTGTTGGTCTTTGGACGTGCGTTTCCATACCAAAATCTTTACATACTTTGGGATTTATCTCATCTGACTTAACTATGGGTGGCATGAATTCGAAAGAGAGGTTTCTCTTTTTACCTCATATTCTCCTTCTACCTTATCGCATTCGTCGCTTGCATTCACTTTTTATGTTAATGACCATGCTCTTCAGAAACGAATGACAATATTAGGGGTCAAATCAAGCAACCTCGGCAAAACTCGTATCAGAAAACTCACTTTGGCCGGAGCGAATATCACTTTCTGAGTGACTATACGTTCGGTAAGAAGGCTGCCCTCGTGCACTCGTGGATTGGTCACACCAAACACCACAGCCTTTGGACCGGCACAAAGCAGAGTGATCTGGAAAGATTGCATAAAAATCAGCAGCCGGCTAGGAATAGTCTGATTGTGTGAAATGCCTTCGGGATACACAAAACTGAGGACGTTGTATTGGACTTCGTGTTTTCACATCTTTAGCTGGTTCCCAGCCCGTGTCATCTACACAAATTTATCCTTACATGCCACGTCAAAACCGTTTCTTGCTCTATTTCGGTTTGTGAGATCCGGCTAGCCGTGCAAACTGAGCCAGCAGAATTGTTCTGGACGGCATATCCAAACCAGTCCATGACATGAAGTGGAGTGACACACAGGGTTGAAAGTAACCCCATCGGGCGATCGTTTCTGCATACTACAGTCTAACCTCCCGAGCCCATTCAACTTTCCCGTTAGTTTCTCCTTAATTCTCACAGCTTTGGCAAAGCTTGCTTTGAGTTTCTTCTCTCCGCAACCAGGTACTCAATCGAATGCGGAATTTTTAACCAAAACCGTGGAAGTTGGGAAACAAATTAGCAAATATACCTATAGTGCTTTCAGTGCGCAGACACAAAATACCACAGTTCCGGTTTTGCTTCAGTTTTCTGGAGTCCTCAGCCTTATGAGACTGCATCGTAAACTGAGTGTCTATCGACACACACACGATCGTATTTGACCACAACTTGTGTCAAACTAGGTTAAACTGTTCGCTTAATTGTCTACACGCGTTTTGATGTCAGTCGCATTCTCACAGTATGACGGCTTTGTAATACGATTGGTTGAATTCCATATTGTTGTAAGTCAAATAGTTTTTTCTTCACCATACCTCCAAATGGGACCTCAATAACATGCGGTTGGATAACGCATTGCATTGTGACATTCAAAAGCAACGACATAAAGTTACCATGGCAAAACTCACGTTCGGCGCCGGTGGTTTTGTTGCTTCGCGTAGGAACAGCTCCTGATAGACTACACGATTGTCGGTATGTGTGTACTCGCATCGGATCACGGCTTCGTTTCCAAACCGTTGATTCATATGCACTTCGTAGGTTGCGTTTATTCTGGAAACGAGATTTTCGGGACAAAAATTGCAAGTTATAGAAGTTCACTGGGCAACTTTTTTTCGTTTTGGCCCAGCTAAACGTTTGATTCTTTGATGCATAACATGGTTTGACAAGTGGCCGTATGATCTAGGATTTCTTCCCGTTTATTCCCATATCTCGTCCCTATTCACCGCTTTTATTCGGATTGATTAGGCCAACATGTTTCCGAAAAAAATGCACCCTATTTTATGCACAGTACAAACAATTGAAAGTTAAATCAGCGGTTTGGAAACACATACTTTTATTTACTTAATCATGGAGAATATCAGTGCGGCCATGTCGCTTCAAACAAGAACGGGAAATTTTGGTCAGTCGCGAAGGCATTGGCGAAATGATACGGATCCTCTGGCGGTATTGCTCGACTGAACGCTCACTTTGCAACGTTGTACATTATCGGACACTCGTTCATTTATTCACCAGCAGCGATGTGGAACAAGGTTTTCTGAATACCCTGATAGACGTGTGTACGGCAATGAAGCATCGGTGTTGAACACTGATGTCATGCTGTCGATGATGATGGTGATGATGATGTAGATAGATAGATAGATAGATAGATAGATAGATAGATAGATAGATAGATAGATAGATAGATAGATAGATAGATAGATAGATAGATAGATAGATAGATAGATAGATAGATAGATAGATAGATAGATAGATAGATAGATAGATAGATAGATAGATAGATAGATAGATAGATAGATAGATAGATAGATAGATAGATAGATAGATAGATAGATAGTTAGATAGATAGATAGATAGATAGATAGATAGATAGATAGATAGATAGATAGATAGATAGATAGATAGATAGATAGATAGATGATAGATAGACAGATAAATAAATAAATTTGTGCGCACTTTCTAAATGGTGGTCCACTCCACGTTTGTTTTCTCTGTACTTTCATCTCCGGCTCTGTGTTTGCGTTCTACATAGAGAACAAACGGCTTCTCCATTTTGGCGTTTTCAGACACCCCACAACCACATGATTCACCCTTTTTATCCTAACAGTCTGTCAGATCACTTTTTGATTGTCGTCCGGGCAGGACCCGTCAGCGCAACGGAACGCCTATCACTATCCTGGACTGAATATTTCCCATGGCTGTAAGCTCAGGAGGATGCATACTTCCGCCCGTCACCTGAGTTCAACCGTGAGGTTGATAGGATTCCAGGGTGTTTTATGATACCGATAACAAAATTTTTGTTTTAAACTGTGTTTGCTGGCGCTTAGCGATGATATGGCCTTGAGTTCGTGCGTTTAGTCAGCAAATGTAGAAGGCGAACAGTGACCTGAGTTGGAACGAGTATGATTGTCATCTACTTTCTTAGGCATCAAGAGCCGCAAGTTAAAAGCGACTGAGGTGGCCGCTGAATTTACATGGAGAGTTATCTTCAAATCATCCAGCAGCACAAAACGGTGTATGTTTTGACAAACATGATAAGCCAGATATTTTGATACGGCGCCTAAGCGCCAGAGGTGCTATCCAGGTACACGCAGTTAACCCTTCTGGGTACAAGTAACCCGTTAGGAGTATGACCATATACGGCAAAGCCTTGGGACTGCTTGTATGAACGATTTTTGGCGTCACGGGACGATAAACAACATGGGTTAGTAACAGAAAGGAAAAAAACAAGTGCAGGAGGATGATAGAGCATCCGTTGGAAGTCAAATAAACCCACACTTTAAACGTTACCTAAGAATTCGTACAAACGTAGTATATTGCGAAATACATCGGGTTGAAACGTACCCTAGAAAGTCGTTCGCCTCATATTTTATCAGGTTAATCTCCACCCCATCCATGCGTTCGCCTTCAACCGTCATAATTTTCATTTGAACGGATGAATTCGCGGCTGAACCTTCCGAACTCACACCAGCTTGCTTTGAGCCCTGGTCACCAGGGGTGGTCTCTTCTTCAGCGACGTTTTGTGGTGTTGTTTGTGATCGCGTCAACGGATAACCTGTGACGTGACAAGAAGCAATCCACGGTTTGTGCCCGACAAAGTAATTTGTCTCTTGAGGTATTATGCTGAGTTCCGGTGGAGAACGAACCAGAACTTGGCCGGTGGCTTGTGTTCTCCCGGCTTGGTTCCACACCGTGCATCGGTAAAGTCCATGATCTGTTCGGCGTACATCTAAGTGGGGAAGAGGAAACAAAGTTTTACTGGGTTCTAAAATGTGACTTGGTTGCTACAGACGCATTTTACGAATCTGGACAATTCTTTCGACTGAAATTCTTTGACTCGCGTTACTAGACTGGAAATTTCGTCTTGTAAGTAGAGTCAGTCTGCGTTGAAACGTCAAGCAACACTGTTTAGCTCTTTAGTACATACTTTAAATCATAACCTGGGCGCATCTTACGAATCCCCCGAGATTTCAAACCCGTGATTTGCCGTCAGTTATTTTGGACACAATTTTTCGGCAACGAGCCGCTAAACAGCAGTGCGAATGCTTTTGATAGCGCCTACTTCACTACTCCGAAAAATCGCAGTTACCTACAAACATCGTAAAACTAGGTAAATTTGCCATCCTGTAGCCTGTTCTTCAAAAGGGCCTTTGGGCTGATCATCCTTTGGAGAGGACGGAATACGTTATTTAGAAGTCAATGTCTCTTTTATCAGAGGTGGCCGGTGGAAGCCCATACAAAATAGTTGTCATGTTGTAGCAGCCTTAAAGATTGTACAATATATACCATATTTATTTATGACAATCCAATGTAAAAGATTCTGGGAATCAGTGAATTCGTAATGCACATTGGAAACCGATCAACTGTATGGTTCCAGTGGTAATCACTGCAACACAGCGGCATACGTCAGTACCGTCTGCACTCAATCATCATCATCATCATTATCATCATCGTCGTCATCATCATCACCAACATTGTCAGCTGTAATAGCCGCGTACGTGTCGTGCAGCGGTTGTAGCTGCCACCGTTTCGTTCACCGATGATTCGGGGAGGTGAGGTAGGTAGCTGCGCATTGAATGTGGGAGCTGATAATTTAGTGCGTGAATACAGCACTGTAGGTAGACTGTTGAGTGGTGGGATTTGAAAGGGAGCTATGCATTGAAGGCAATAGCTTGGATGTACGAGCACCACTGAGGGCGCGAGTGGACCATCTCAATTTCCGTTAAACCACCGTTTGAACTCATCACGAGAAGTTCATCCCACTTGTCAACTCCCTGGTGTGCAAAATACCAACGCTGAATCTGTGTCATGATAGCCCCGGATCCTTTAGTCTGCATGGTTAACTTCAGCATCTTTTGTCAAAAACCGTCTACTAGCTGACGCAAGTAGTTCTGTTGAAACATGGGTCAGAGAAATACCACTACATAGTACCCGATTCACTTGCCTCGTCTGATAGCAGACATTTCTTCTGAGCAGGTTTCTCCTGTTTACCGATTCATCTTTTCACCTTGTTCCAGATGTCTTTCCCGGTATGTGGAATTACTTTTGAATTACTGCTCAAATATCAGGTTTGAAAACTAAGTTCTACTCAAAATTAGGGCAAAGACCTTGAAGTGAATTTCTATTTGAAAATAGCATATATTTGTTGCTTAAGCCGCACCTTGACAGGCTTGGGGCGCAAGGATTTGTTTCATGTCAAATAATGCTGTTGGCCTTCACTCACTAGATACTCCGAAAATATGAAACTATTTCCTTAACAGGTGCGTATTAGAGAATTTAATTCGGTTGACTAAAAGCCACTTGTTTGTAAAACATTCGGCACGAATTGGGCACAAGTATTACAGAGGTTTCCGGGCGGAAGGTTTCCGTTTTGGAGAATGATCGTATGTTATTTTTCAAGCATTCGCGGATTGGCAAAATAAAATTAGCTGAACTACCAGATAGCCCGATTGCCTGTAAATGACTTTTGAAGGCTACGTTCTGACTAAACAGACCACAAAGTATGTGAACCACCAAAGAATTCTTGTGTGCATAGTTTTTGGTTTTTATGGTTCACAACTGTTCGTGTTTGGTCACATGAGGGATCATATTTGCCTCTGTGTTTTTTCATTCTTTGATTGGTAAGTGGTCCACCCTCCACTGATTAATGTTTTTGTTTTTCTGTTTTCTTTAGATCCAAAAAGATGCTAAAATGAAACCGGAACGAAATGCATACGAATATTAATAATTTAACAACGCGTTTTTTATTTCTGAGATTGACTTCGTTCAGGGAGAATTATGGATCCTTCGAATGAGCGAAAATTTTGATCAGAATAGCAATGACTTCTCTCCAGACAAAGGACATTTTCTGGACAACCTAGCTGCCAGGTTGAAAGTAATCAGTTAAATCAATGACCACGTCATTACCTGTTCTTCTTCCAGAAATTTTATCGATTTCCGCCTTTTTATTTGTTCTTTTCACGAAATCGATGCAGCGACTGCCTTTGTTGCTGCAGCCTGGTCATGAAAAACAGTAACTGCGATCGATCTGTTTTTTCCGACAAAAATTACAAAAGCGTCTGGCTCTAGCTGACAAAACAGTCTGAAATAGTCAACAGTTTGAAAGACAGTTCATGTTGATTCCACTCTGTCCCACCAAATGCATCCTGAAGGAACACAAGATATGCGTTTCATTGACATTTACTGACTGGTTAACATTTTTTCCCGAAAAGTAATGCAAGCGTCAATAAGATTATAAACCTTGTGGCGTCGCCTTTCTATGCGAAACGTGAGTTATTGTCATAATTTCGTAGCAGAGCAGTCAATCAATAAATGGACTTTGCGATCGATGAGAATGAAGCTGATCGGAAGCATCTGGTCACCTGATCAAACCAGTCGTGGACAAAGCACTCATTGTAACTTAGATTAAACAGTGTAACCTCAAAGTCAGAGAGAAATTGACCAATCAGCTGAGCCCAGTTCAAGTTTAAATGGCAAAAAATCGTACAAATATATCAAACACGTCCCGAGCTTCTCTGGTTCGGCTTGTTTGAGTGGATTCAAATTCGCTGTGCACTTCGAAACGTTATGACGGAAATCGAGTACAAAACGTCCAGTGAACAATTTCTTTCCTTCCACATTGCACAATCGGTCAGCTGATTAAGCACCATGGCAGGTTTTTCACCGACAGCATAAGAATAAAAAATACCACAGCGAATTCATGTTTTATCTGAAAAAATATTACTCTCTTGACTGCTTTTGCATTGATTATTTCTCCGAACATCTGAACGATAATTTTTGAACTGCGCTATGCGTGCTTTCCAGCAGGAGGTCAAGAGACTTCCACTCCACGGTGCAAATTTAATTTTACTCTTGACAATGAAGATCGGCCCGTTCGTTTATTAGCTGAAAACAAGTCAGTCTGTATCAAGGATAAGGGCAGTCCCGGTGGGTGTAGCTTTCTCGCTGCTGCTATTCTTATATATGGTGAAATATTGATTTCAAAGCTACAGTTTCGTCAACCGCGAATTCATTCGCCAATCCTAATAAACGATTCTTCCTTTTCCGCGATTTTTGTTAACTTTTTGGACAGTTTCAAGTGATGCAAAAACTCTCAGATGTCAGCGTCGCGTTTTTACTTGCAATTAAGCATCACAGAACAGAAAATCGAAAACGTATACTTTGCCTATCCTCATCCTCTTCCCCTGTACCCAGCTGCGAATCGCTTCCGTTGTCTGATTATCAATTCCAGACGCAATGTGATCGCGTTTATTTTCAAAATTTTGGAGTAAGTGTCAGTTGGTCTACCATGCCAACACTCAGTCTTAAACTTTCCCGATAACTTTACAATAAATTAGACTGAAATATACGTCCTTTAACTTTTATGTGGTGTATATTTTCCGGTTGACACTGGCAGTTGCAATTTTTCCGGAAGTCTTCTAGCGACTTGTTCTCACCATTTAAACACGTAAAAGGATATATTTATATAGATAGAGGACTGTTGACTGAGTATTTCGCCGTGCAATGGAACTGGCCGATTGTGAGCACACCACTGTGAGGTATTCTTGGAATGTCAATGCGGATAGCTTAGTTGAACGACCCAAGCCCTAGTGGTTTGATTGGTTCTACTCAAAAAGGTATCCAACTTCTCAGAGGATTGGTCTTGATATACTCTCCATCTGGATACACCTAGGAACGAAAATGTTACATGTGGAATTCATGTAATGATCTGAATTAACTCTCGTCATCATCATTTTCAGCTGTAATAACCGCATACTAGTCGTACAGTGGTTGTAGCTGCCGCAGTTTCGTTCGTCGTGAAACGTAATCTGGCCCTGGGCTCAATCGGACCGCACGGTCTGAATCGTTACTCTTTATCCGATCCAGGGGGGG
>NW_008752034.1:408123-415326 GCF_000715545.1 Opisthorchis viverrini | reverse complement strand
TATTATTATTATTATTATTATTATTATTATCTACCGCTCGGTGGGGTAGGTAGCTGTGCATTGAAGGCGGGAGCTGATAAATTAGTGCGTAAAGTACAGCACTGTAAGTGGATTGGTAAGTGAGGGGATTGGGAAGGGGGCTATGCATTGGAGGCAATAGCTTGGATGCACGAGCGTCATTGAGGGCGCGACTGGGCCATGTCTGACAGTGTCTCTAACCATTGATGTGGTCCCCATCCAGGAAGACGGCAATGACCAGCGCAGCTGAGTTTGCTGGTAGTGGCTTCTATACTTGGCTGCCAACTCATTGTTTGATCACATCGGTTTGACATCTGCAATAATTGATACATCGGTTATATAAAAACAGCACACCTCGCCCCCACATTGCTGGTCGGCCTCCATGGTTATTTATCTATCTATGAGTTTGGTTTTCACATTTTCCGGGCTGGACGTAAGAAACGAACAAGCAGATGTGAATGCATGGTCAGCAATATATCAGATAACAGATGTTTACCGTATTCTACGTCACAGGCCTTTCATACAGTTTTTTTTCGGATGGGCCTCTCTTTTTTTGTCATTAGTGTGTGAAGCGACAGATGAGAAGCCAAAGTGAGTAGGTTTCAAGCTTCGGTGGAGCTACCTTACTGGAAAGTCCTGACGGGCCGATCGGTCGACAAAACCGAGGTTTGTTACTGGATCGTTGTTCGGGTTGTCGGTGTTATCAACCACATCATTCAAGCGCGAACGTATTCACCTGCTCAGACGTTTAGTTTGCGCCTGTAAATTAGTAATGACACACTAGTCTCGCACATCAGATGCGAGATATTCGAATACTGGCATGGTCAAGGAGATGCAACGTTGATGAGCTCTAATTAGAACATAATTCAAGACCGGTGCTTCCCCCTTTGGGTAGACTTACTTCAAACGTGAATGATGTGAGGTGGATTCTACAAATCCTGCAACCGCCCACAACAAAAGACAGAATACAACTACATACAGCGTGATACCTCCGTTGTCTAGGAGGGGACAACAATTCACAAAAGGAAACAAAGCAAGGCTTTGGATTGTAAGTAGTAGTGGTTTTTTGTTTCAGTTTGCCACCGGTTGGGCAAATGCTTAGGACGAAATTAATGAGACCAGATTCTAAGCTATTGATGGGCATAATTTTAGACAGGAGTCCAGTAGGTTTCCAAGTAATCAGGCGTTGGCCCGACCTGCGGTCAAACAAAAAAGACCGCGAATTTGCCAGAGTACACATGGATGTACATAATGGAGCTGTGGTGAAAGACCTACTTTGGTGGATCTAGCGGTGTAACGTTGGCGACTACTGATGAGGCATGCGAGTAGCATGTTTTCTCGTAAATCCTCTTCGCGTCTCTTGAAATAAGAGATCCATTACGGAAATTGTGGAGTTGCTTTGTAGCAGTTGCTTGCTTTTGAGTAACAGTCGATGAATATCCAGTAAAGTTCAGGAAGTCGCGTTCAAGGAGAAGATATACATTCCGTTTTGTAAGCAAGACGCATATTAGTTTTGCTTCCCTGTCCACTAGTCTGTAACTATTCAGTTGGTGTTTTCTGATAGACACTCCGCATTACCACAATTAAATCAGTTTCTGATGTTTGTGACGAGTTATTAGTGGGTTCAAAATGGGCTAAAAGCGGTCGGTAATAAACACGTCTGGACTGACACTGGATTTACCACCAATTAAAAGGCTAATACAATGCTAGGTATACCTTGAAGAAAGCATTTCAGAGAAACTTGTTGTCAATATGCGATTCTTCTTCGTGTGCCCTTTTGTGCGAGCAAAAGTCAAACTTGGGGTTGGTGGGAATATTTATCAGCTAGATTACTATCCGAAACACCTTCCAGAAAGAAAACCGTACTTTTGGCGGCACCACAAAGTTGTTCATTTGCATTAACTTTATGACTGTTAAATTGTCTTCAGGATGTTACAGGCACTGGCAGAATATTCTCTCGCCACAACGACATACCACAGGTGATATGCAAGTGACCGCTTCTAGGAACAAACCACAGTTCGTCAAATATGAAATTGAAATAGATGGAACAGAGGACGGTGCGATGCGGAAGAACTCCACAAGTGTGTACCTCTCAAATTTCAACCTGGTTTCCTCGTCAGGCGAGACACAATTGACGTGAATATTACTACCCCGGGGCAGGTATTTCACGCTATGGCTCTGTCAACAGCCCTCTTACGAGGAGACAACATGGCCGTCGGAGAAGCCTTCTGCTGTTAATTAGTCTTCCCTTGAAAGGCCAAATGATTCTTGAAAACAAATGATCCACTTGGATAGTGTTCAAAACTTTGTTACGGCACACGTTCCCTAGTAGCAACAACGTACGAAATTTTCAATCATTTTGTCAAAATAGCTCGTTTCGGAGCATCTAAGCACAAAGAAAAGTTGTATCGATTTGTTTAGACGACAGATGGCTGAATTCCTTCATAACGTTCATCAAAAATGAGTTTATTGACAACATAGCATAATTTGAGAGTTTTGATCGAGGTTTAATCTTCCAGCCTATAAAGTCTGATCGACAGAGTGTTACTCATATGCCGTCAGTAGATGTTGACCCGTTAAATGCTATTTATACTTCTGGTTATACAATTCCTGTTCAGAAATAAACTTTTTGACATGACAAGGCCACTGAATTCCCATAACTCATTGATCCTTGGGTCAAAGGCCGACTGATTCAGTCATCGATCGACCGGCCAACTATTTTTGTAAATATCCGATTGCTTGATTAATAAACGTTCCACCACCTCACTGAATGAATTACTAGATCCCTAATTACTCAACCCACTGACTTACTGATCAGTTGACTGTCCGATTTTTTAATTGACTGATTTATCGATTGATCGGCTCGTAGACTGGCTGCTCAAGCATTAACTTGTTTCCGCTTCCACAGAAAATCCGCCCGTGCGGATAGGAAGACAAAGCCTACCTTCTCGACCTTTCCCAAAAAGTTCGGTCATTTATCATAAATGTTAGTCTGATTACACGGAATACTTTGCGCGGCAAACAACTTGGTTATAGCAGACAGGTTGTATTGGAAATATGCAGAATACCGGCAACTTAACTCGGTGATTAATGAAACCTCCAGATCCACCCGAATGAGTGGCGAAGTGTAGGGGATCAGGACAATCCTGGAAACCATTTTAAGGAAGCAAGTCGAAGAGGCTTTGTACGGACACTACTTTAGCTATTTTATGCCAACACATAGTGATCAACTTTTTATCTGCGTCACCTAACAAACACCGTAGAAACGAACCCTTTTCAGGTAGACAGTTGTCCCATTTGTTGTTCGAAGTGCTGGAGACTACAGCGTGTCAACTGTTCAGCTTCAAGGCAGAAACACAGAACGACGTCAGACAGTCCGATCCCTACCGACTATGCGGAGAACATTTTGGCTGCCTGCCGTGAGGGCATTTTGTTTTCCATCAAATATCTGGCTGAACAACCACTGCCGTTGTCCAATGTATGGATTGTTTAACCCATAAGACTGGTACGGTTTTCGTAGGCATGGACTTTAATGATTTAATCCAATAGCGGAAAAAGATGAACGGATGACTGCTATCAATCGATAATAGGTTAGAGTGCGAGTGAATCGTTTCCACACAAGCAGTCCTAACCTCCCCGACACAAAGTGACGTACAAGTTCCTTTTTCAAAAAAGGGCTTTTCAGGACAACGAAAAGTAAGAAGCTCCATACTTCCAGCCGAAAGAAAACGCCCTGAGAGTTTCTAACCAGTGGACATCTTTCAAAACCCAGTGGACTATACCTTGAAAATTGTGTTGCTTTCAGGATTGCCAAATAAAATGTTTTGATTAGGGAATATAATGATCTGTGATCGACCAAATGATGCATTCGCATTAGGTAAATTCTTCAGCGTTTGGGAACATCTTCGACCGCAGGTCGACTCCAATGAAAAAACGTAATATCCTACCAGATATATCAAGTACCAGACGGTGAACTGTTGGCATTTGTCTGTCCGGTGGGATGTGTCGCATACTCAGTCCATATCTCGGTTCAACCGGTTGCCATTGCAATGTGGAGTTACGTTCCTGTTCAGAACCGGTCTTGCTGAATTCCAGTATCATTTCTGGGGGCCCGTTGGCCACAGCAACGCAGGTTAACTTTACGGCATCTTCTAGACTTCGTTCGGCGAGTAACAATGTCCGGTTGATGATCTGGGGTACCAATATGACCTCGATGTCCAGACTGAGAAATCGCAAAGCAGAGATCGGTAGTGAGGGTTAACGAAAATGTATATCTGGAGTTTTCATCTTTTCAGGTTTACCCCTCAGTACAAGTGAAACAGCATGCCCGTGAAAGTGTTTCCTGTAAGAAGTCAAATATCATGCATTCCAGTGGCTTTGAAAAAGCCCAGGATTATAAAATCCGAGGAGCAGTTTTGCTTTAAAAAACCAATTAAACTCTAAATTTTAGTCTGAATTTTAGTCATTGTTAAATTCCCCTATAGTGCACGAAATGTCTGTCAAGCTACTTGTTCTTTTTCAAATCGTTGCGGTCCATCTGAATGTGAGGTCTAACGAGTATATAAACGAACATAAGACGATTAACTATAAATTCCTGGAAGGCAAGAGCTTTCCCCATGAATCGGATTCATACACTTTGTTAAGTAAACACCAACTAAGAACCAGTCTCACGAAAGCGTTTTACACAGAAATCTCGCTGCAATCCTGGCATTTGTCTGGGAGAACTAGCATTCTTTTTTTATCCCTTCAATAGTTCAAAGCACAAATTCATTTGTGAGCACTCCTCAGGCACTCTTTTCGATGTCCGGTTACAAGGTCACCAACTGAAAACAGCAATTTGGTAACTCAAAATACTACGTGCATTGATGCCTCCCCATGTTCACACCTGCAAATGTTACATCCGCAAGTAACAGATGAAGGACAGTCAAGTCAAGGTTAGTCCATCAGCTTGTCCAGCACGGTGTAGAGCTTCCCCACATACATTGACCTCTGCACAGTTTCTGATAATTGATCAGCCAATCAAAACCATTTCAACAAACTTGCATAGCCCTCATTTTACATTAGAGCCCATACGAGTTCTTCATACGACTATGTATGTAGGATAAGCTCGAAAAATGGTCACCGGTTTGTTGGCAAATGGGGGTAAGTTGATTACAAACGTTTTATTACCAATCGAGATGATATCATTAGCGTGTTCACTAATTCTCCTCAATAACGCACCAATGGCGTTAGCCTCACTGGTGATAGAACGCTTGTAACCAAATTGCCCAGCTCAGCGAACAAACTAACTGACACCTGCATTACCTGCGTTACCGACATTCTCCTCAAGTAGGACAAAAACGTTTTACTCACTTTTCAATTACCCGGAATATCTGGTATATCTCATCAGGACAAATGATTCCCAGCTATTCTCTGAATATAGGTCTCTACTGTTCGAAAAATTTGGAGAGTTAATTTTGGTGCAAGGCAAACAGATATGGATTGGTCCCAACGTTGAGGCAATGATCCCATAAACAAGAACAGATCATTGATTAGTCTTGATGCACTCGCATCCATATTCTTAATGTTTCGTATGAAGATGAGCCACACTGAAATCCGAAAGAAAGCACAGGTAAATCGAAGGTGAAGGAGGCTAAAAGTATCTGCATGGTGTCTTTAGTGAGTCCATCATTTAGACCACTACTTCTGAAAACTGCCGTCATTCAGAACACTTACAATATACGGGGAATCACTCATTATCATCGACTGACTGTCTGTTGTGTAAAACGCCCACAGACGCAATGGTTTTAGACGAAGTTTCCGGCATTATCCACTTTGATTCTTGAGCGGTGCTTATATGTCCTCATCACTAAGCAACTGAATAGTTTGCATGTGAGGAAACACTCGTGACCAGCCGTTGCAAGATTCTCCAAGTCTCTGGAAGTTTGGTTTTCCCTTATCTTTCTCTCTTTGAGTCATTCGAGAGTGACTGATGCATACTGTGGGATCATTCTCAACAATGATTCTGTCAATTCGGATAAGTTGTCGTAGATCTGATGTGCTTAGTCTCCAATGAACGACATCTGCACAAAGTGGGTTGTGACCGAAATTACTGGAGAGTGCAAACCAAACTTACTAAAGTACACCAATGACCGGTATTTCCTGGAGAAAATTCATGCACCAATGAGAGTTCTTTTTCGAAAACGGAGCAGTCAGCTGCTCGTTCTGGGTTGAGGCCTTCTGTTGAATTTTTTCGGAATTCTTTGGACACATGAATGGTCTAGTTACACACGATTCAGTTGGTTGTAAGTCCTCGCGATGTAGCCCACAGGGCATCACACACAGGGGGACAGACCAAGACATGGCAAAGTGGAATGAATGAAGTTACATCCAACCTGATTGCTGTGATATTCTCGAGCGACACTCGCGATGTAGCCCACAGGGCATCACACATAAGGGGACAGACCAAGACATGGCAACGTGGAATGAATGAAGCTATATCAAAACTGATTGCTGTGATATTCTGGAGCGACCGTGACCTCGATCCCTGTTTGCAACTGGTCAGAAGCCCCGCAGGAAATGACGTGCAATGATCCCAGTGGCACACGTCATTTCCTAGCCCGACTACTTGACTAATGTCGAGCATCGGACCAGTATCGGGTGAGTTTCGCAAAGGACACTGCCTCAGTCCTGGCATGAGAGACTCAGATGTGCCTAGTTTAATACGTCAGTGTGGTACTACCTGCATGTTTCTGTCAGCAAGAGTGATGAAGATAGCGCTTAGGGTAAATGGAGTCTCACAATTTTAGGGACTCAATTAGCATACCCTGGAATATAATTTGTCATCAGCCAGCTGCCACTTTAAAACTTACGATAAATTGAAATTCGTCGGTTGGCTTACACATTCATCTGCATACAAACTTGGTTTTGACGGATGATTCCCTTGGAATTCAGCTGAACTTCTTGTTTATGATACTATTATTCCACTATACGTGCCGAATCAGGCTGTCTCCTGTTTCAGTTGGCACAACATTCGAGAGATCGCAGTGCACTCCGTGGGGTCAATCGACTAAGAACATCATAAACGACTGGGCACCAGGTGAGTCTCCCATCAAGACCGTATTGATCTGCAATTCAGTTTATTGCCCAAATCAGTCCGGAGAATGTGCCTACTTGATGACACATCAAAAAAGCGGAACCGGTCGT
>NW_008752034.1:386996-405727 GCF_000715545.1 Opisthorchis viverrini | reverse complement strand
AATTTTAGGGACTCAATTAGCATACCCTGGAATAGAATTTGTCATCAGCCAGCTGCCACTTTAAAACTTACGATAAATTGAAATTCGTCGGTTGGCTTACACATTCGTCTGCATACAAACTTGGTTTTGACGGATGGTTCCCTTGGAATTCAGCTGAACTTCTTGTTTATGATACTATTATTCCACTATACCGAATGAATCAGGCTGTCTCCTGTTTCAGTTGGCACAACATTCGAGAGATCGCAGTGCACTCCGTGGGGTCAATCGACTAAGAACTAAACGACTGTGTTTATGATACTATTATTCCACTATACGTGCCGAATCAGGCTGTCTCCTGTTTCAGTTGGCACAACATTCGAGAGATCGCAGTGCACTCCGTGGGGTCAATCGACTAAGAACATCATAAACGACTGGGCACCAGGTGAGTCTCCCATCAAGACCGTATTGATCTGCAATTCAGTTTATTGCCAATATCAGTCCGGAAACTGTGCCTACTTGATGAGCCCTCAAAAAAGCGGAACCGGTCGTGAGCTATCGAAGAATTTTCATCAACGTCTATGCAGTGAAGTGCATCAGACTGTTCAGTATGCGGGGTACTCCACGACTCCCGAGATTCCCTCAGTCAAATGGAATAGTCGCGGCGCAAAGTAAACATTGCCTAGTATGGACTTCAAAGTTACCTTAATGACATATTCTTCCGAAAAAAAAGTTATTCACGGCGTTCCAGCTGGTCGTCGGATATAACCTGTTCGGGCACATCCGATTTCGACGTGGTCCGATTTTCGAAAAACTTTCCAGTACATCCATACAACAAGCATCTGTATGAAAGTGCTCGACCTTTAACCGCAGGATGTTTCATATGCAAGCGACTTCATGAACGAGTCTTGTTTTAGGAGCCCGTTTTCAAACCACAATTTTCCGCCAGACTGCATGAAAATTTAAACAAAGTCCGCAATTGCGAGTGCACGAAAAATTCATTTCACTCTCTGAACTTTTACTGAATTGTGGAGATACTACTTCCTTTTCTTCGCTTCGAACATCAGTGACGATGAAATGCAGAATTGCGAGTAGTATGAGTGGGGACGGGTTACATATTGTGGTAAGTTCCGTTTTTAATTACACGGGTCGTTCAACTTAGAACGAACGGTGAATTGATCTGGTTAATACGCTTGAAAAAAGCTGCATATTCCAGGGAAGTTTGGTGCAGAATACACTCTTGGACTGTCACAGATTATGCTTAAGTATGAAGGAACAAGATTTGAGCAACTGTGTGACGATTCTGTACTCAATACGCTACTTGTACTCACCTGGCGTTGGTTGTGACCTTGTAGACTGGGTCACTTTTCACCTCACTGGTAACAGCACAGGTGATCGTTTCCCTAGGTACTTGAAAGCTTTGCAATTCGCCATCTCGCGTTGACATGGTTGGGTATGACCTCACATCAAGAATAGACAGTCCGGACGCGGTGACTAGACTGTTGTCCACGTGAAATGGAGGAACATGTACCGATTGGCCGCCACGGTACCAGTAGACTTGTTGAGGTGGCAACCGTTGTTCGACCACCTCAGGTTGTGCCAGGCCACTTCGATCGATTTTTCGAAAACGACAAACAAACCGTGCTGGCTTGTGTTCCAATACAATGACCTTCGCGCCTGACCTTTGTTGCATTTCGGCCTGTTCAATCTGATGAGAGATCACTGCAGGATTGACGTCGTACGGGGACGGCGGTGTCTGAATTATAACTGTTGCGTCTCCGAGTGGTGCTTGTAAGCCGGGAACACCAGTTGGGCTCCATTCTTGTAAAGGCAATAGGAATACTTTCGGCGCGATTGGCTCATATAATTCCCAGTCCAACACGTAGTAGGCGACCACAGGTTCCTGGAAAGTGCAAACACATTTGTTGCGCGGATTCAAAGTAATAATGTGCGGGAAAAAACTTGAGTTACAAATAGTGTAATAGTTCTCTCCTGGTTCCATGCCTGCGATAACCAAATTGGGCAGTGGTGTGAGCCTGGAAGCGGTTGGCGTGCTTTAAGAGGGTATGATTCGATTTTTGTTCAACTGGTCAACCAAATCTCTTTACTATGACAATCATATAATAATAGGTAATGAGGTACCCCAGACGGGAGTCATTCGTAAGTTTGACAATCCCGAATAAATCAAAAGTAAGAATTGGTTTCGAAAGTCTACGATGCTGTTTAGCCAAGATAAGCAATACAACGCAGCAAACCTCAGCTGTCCTTGCTCGTGGCGTCAACAAGTGCGCAAGTCTGTCATCGACTGACAGTCTAGACGCGCAAACCAAACAACGGTGAGTGAAATGTTGGCTCGGTAGTATGTAATCTGGTCATCCCTTCAAGGTCGCTGTCGTGATTCTGATTGGCTATGCGATCACACGGAACTCACGACAGAGCAGGTCGGAACAGGCCCAACAGACTGGGCACAAACACGCATGGGTCACTGATACACATGCATACATAAATGTGAGGATCAAGATTACCAGGGCGGACTAGACAAATGATTGGGAGGTGGGTGCTTATCATGATATCAAGTTGTACTCAATAACAGAAAGTGCATATTTTGACTTGTGGGTCTTGGGGCTTGGCACAACAAGCTGGTCATATAGTACAGTGGATCACTCCACACGCTTTTTTATTTTTCCACCCTCTTCAAATCCTTGACAGAAGGTCGGTTTTTGAGTGCGGTGACTAAATAATCTGGACGAATGTGCTGACCATAGTCGTGTAATAGCTCTCCATAGTTGGCTCATTGTTATCGTTGTAGGAGGTCTTTCCAGTGATCTAGAATGTTCTAGAATGTTCTGCTCAAATTTTAGGGGAACTGCAGTGCATTAACTATTCACGCATGAACAGAGTTCTCCGGCCGATCTACTGCCGCACACCATGAACCCATTTGGGTAAGTTCTGAACAGACGAACTTGCTACGGGGAATCAGCGGTGACTAAATAATCTGGACGAATGTGCTGACCACAGTCGTGTAATAGCTCTCCATATTTGGCTCATTGTTATCGTTGTAGGAGGTCTTTCCAGTGATCTAGAATGTTCTAGAATGTTCTGCTCAAATTTTAGGGGAACTGCAGTGCATTAACTATTCACGCATGAACAGAGTTCTCCGGCCGATCTACTGCCGCACACCATGAACCCATTTGGGTAAGTTCTGAACAGACGAACTTGCTACAGACGGGGAATCAAGCGAGGTGTTTGCTGAGGAGCTTGACTTCGAAGATGAATCAGGTTTCAACCAAGCGTGTCGTCTGCCTTCATTTTCCTACAAGCGAAGCGGATGACTCGCGTACTGTGACAGGCAAGTTGCAACAAACTCAGTAATAATATGGATACAGACCGAAACGGAGCTCTTTCTAGAGGAATGAATTCCAGCATATCAGGAATCTTCCGTTATGAGTAAATCTCAAGTTCCTATTAGTGACACATTCAGCCCGTGTGAACGGAATGCACGACTCTTTCATCCTTGCCGGAGATGTTGAAAGTGTTAAATCTAGCTGCTTAGCGGAAAGATTCAACAAGTATGGTATTGGGTATACGAATTAATCATATCCGCATTACTCTCGTTTGAACACTCGTCCTTCTGTCCTGACATAATTGTTCTGGTGAGTTCGAAATAAAGGGGAAAAGTACTGGACTCTAGGTTATCAGCGCTGACCATTTAACGGCCGTGCCTGGGCTTGAACCCCGGCCACCTACATCCGAGGCGAGCGTGTTGACACTACTCCACCAGTGCACGTTGGACGCACATGATTTTCCGCATCCGTTCAAAGGAGAGTGATAAGAATATGAACAATACCTGGCTCGCGAACCCCAAGACAGAAATCGAAAAGTTATCCAAAGGGTGTCAAGCTTCTGTGGTACTACCTGAGTGGAAAGTCCTGACTGGCGAGTCAATCGATCGTCACAACCAAGTTATGTTATCGGATCGTCATCGCCGTTCGGTGATGAGTAGAACACACCGATCAGATCGCTCAAGCGTAAACACGTTCGCCTGTTCAGACATGGAAATTCAGATGCGTACAAATGGAGCAGTGTTAACACGTTCACCTCACATGTCAGATGTCCGGAGTTCAAGTCCGGGCGCTGATTAGGTCTAATAAGGGCGAAACTCGAGTCCAGTGCTTCCCCCTTAGGCGTGTACTCATCAGAATAATTATGTCCAAACGAGAGTGATATGAATATGAATATATATAATATATATATGATAGTACAACTAGTTGAAAGGCTACACTGAGAATAAATTATTCCTTTTAAATCCCTTGGAAAATGATAGATGCAAGGTGGGGGGCATTAAGGCCTTCTTCTTTGGAACTGCGAATGCCACATTGAGTCGTGGCTGGCAGAAAATATCCTTTGGGTCTTTCCAGGAACATTACCTTTCTTCAAGAAAGTCAGTGGAAGACTTACTAGGGTTGAACTTTGTAGCTAATTTGGGAAGTAAACTTTCAAAGCCTTTTTTCATAAGTTTTTCACAAGTTTGCTGAAAACTCTTTGACAGCCCACGACCGGTTTCACCCTTCTTGGGTGCTCATCAGGTAGGCGCACTCCCCGAGTTTGCACCAACCTTATGTTCCACTTGAACCCTTTATTGCATAGCTATTGGAAGAGTCCCAAATTTCTCTTCCAGATTGCCTCTTGTTGAAACCTTAATTAAGTACTTTGAAAAGTCCTTGAGAAACGTATAGATCTTTCTTTATTACTGGCAAATAGTCTCGTTGTTCCGTGGAACCAAAAGTTCATAAAGAACGACCTTGAACTTTGCACAGCGCGGATAAAAGTTATGTGCTCACAGTACAGCATAACAGCTATGCATGCCAACAAACCGTTGTGAATTTAACCTAGGGATCGAGGACTTACAAAGTTATTTCGCCCTGAGCATAGTACGACTGACACTGACAAGTTTGCCATGACAGAACCATTACCGCAGATGGACTACTCTTTCTATGCCTGGTTAACATGTCACTCAGTGAAGGCACAAGGGCTGAGATATTGCCAGGTTGCCGAAGGCTAGACAGGTGCAGTTGAGACCACTAGTGTGGTTTCGAACCACAGATCTTCTGGTCAGCAGGCTGACACCTTAATCTCGAGTTGAATGATTACCCTTGATTGAGGCTGACAAATAGGTAATCTGACAAGCAAACCGAACTAAAACCGATATCCCGTTACTTCGACGACAGCGATTGCCCTTGTATTGATGGTGACACATAGTCAGGTTTAAATAGCTTCTAATCAATCAAATACAATTTGTTATACAGTTAGTGCTTAAAATTCAGTACTTTTTCCACACTTGAGGGTCGCCAGTCATTACGCATTCAAAATACAGTAGCACCTATGGAGTGACTTACGCGCGCCGGACTGCAATTTCAAGAAACTGATTGTGAAAACTGAATTTTGCCAGTTTTGAAATTAGTGCAGTTTGTTTCCGCACACAAGTGATGAATCCAGTAGAAAAAGCTAGTCAACCATCTGTCAAATATATCTTGATCACCCGTATTCGTTGTCAGTGAAGGGAGCTGAGTTTCCCTTCAGAATGGGCACAGAGTTATGTTCACATTCGGTCATTTCTGTAAGGGTACGCCTGAAAGACAAGCGCGGTTGTCCTTTCATGTGATAGCCTTACATCTAGGATCAATTTTAAAGAGGCTAATTTAGCGTATACGTCGATTATCTACATTGACCACCAGAGGAACATCGCTCCAGTCGAATAATTTAGGCAGCAAGCGGCCGGCCAGTCACAGCAATAAAACAGTTAAAGCCCCATGCTTCTCACCCTTTCAGCTTTCTTTGTAAACATTTGGACAAAAGGCCAATCCGATGAAATCTCGTCTCTCCCGTTCTTTTAACAGTGCAGTTTGATAAATCTGTTTTACCGATCCCAATCTTATCAACAACCTGGGGCATCCTATAGCGTAGTACAGATGAAGACCCGACGAACTAGCATTGGATAGCGTTGAACCCAGTTGTTCTAACCTGAATAATCGATGGGTTGATGGGTGTAAGCAAGTCAGGTGTGATCAAAAGTTTGTTTTCATTAGCTGCCACTTACACCCTTTCGAATCATTCTAGGTGTTCAGTACGAATGGACAACACAAACTTTTGAGAAAGTTCACATCTCATCTACACCCAGCAACTCAGTGGACTTGTATTCACACTCACCTTGTTATCCCACGCCACCGGTTTCTCAAACTGACACCAGAGTTTGACCGGGGCCTCTGGTGACAGCGGATCCACTATTCTGGCCCAGGCCAGATTTGGACCGATTTCCACATGCCCTCCCTCGTGCAGCCCTGCCCGATTGGCTGTCACCGTACGGCTTGGTGGTTTGCCCTGAGGAACCTTCAAGAATTCCTCTGAACTTGGGAGTATGGGTTCTCGCCACAACCATGATTGGATGACATGCGATCGATCGGTGATGGGACAATTCAGAATTACCTATAAAGAATAGCAATATCTGTGAACAGTGTTCGCACATTTGAATGAGCCTGACGACAGAATAAACAGATAGGCTTTGGTAATCTTACGTAAAGGATCCAGCAACTGAGCGAAGACATTTGCTTCATAGGTGATGTGATTTAACAGAGTCCGTGTAGACGATGTGCTGAGTCGATAAATATGAAACCGCTCTGCTTATCATAACATTGCCTACTAATTGTGCGGTTAGCGAGTTCCTTGTGCATTAAACGTATAATATAACTTAGATCAATCGAAAGCTATTCTGTGGCAACAATTGGCTCGCCTAAAGTAGATACTATTCGAATTTTGTTTAAAAACGTTAAAAAACAAGGCAGATTCGCAAAACTCATCAGAGATCTGCTCACGCACTTCATTATGTCGAGGAACATTTTTATAGATGAGGACCTCATGGGGTCATCTCCGCTCCAGTTTTGTTTGATGACTCAGTGACAAGGCTTAGAGATATCACATTCAGCACGGTAACATCTTTGAAAATCTCCATGCGGCATCTAAACTTCAGTTCAGTAGTTTGCGCTTCAAAGACTTATCCATCTTCTTTCGAACTTGAACCGGTACCTTCAAGTGCTGTTAATAGTGTGAGGGGGTTTTTGGAATTCTTTTGTGGAGATTTCGTCTTGTAAGTGAAGCCAATCTATGATGAAAAGCTGAGAAACACTGTATAGCTGTTTCATCCTTATTGAGAATCATCAGCAGTGCGCATCTCACGAAATTCCGCAGAGCCTCGAACCCGCGACCTCCCGGCTAGTAGCTTGAACACTCAGCCGTTCGGCCACGGGAAGCTGATCAGCAGTGGGATTAACTCGCACTTAGACAGGATATAGCGCCGCCCATCCTTCAACCACGGGATCCACATCACGCGGTCACAGGTGTTGACCGGCTCCTCGAGTAACGACTTCTCAGATGGAAGTTTCACTCATCGGCTGAAGTTTATTCCTCCACTGAGCTACTTATAAATTGTCGGTAGTGTGAGAAGATTTGGGATTTTTGTGTGTGGAGATTTCGTCCTGTAAGTGAAGCTAATCTATGCTGTCTAAGTGCGAGTTAATTACACTGCTGATCAGCCGCCCGTGGCCGAAGGATTGAGTGTTCAAATTACTAGCCAGGTGGTCGCGGGTTCGAGACTCTGCGGAGTTTCGTGAGATGCGCACTGATGATGATTCCCAATAAGGAGGAAACAGCTGTACAGTAATTCTCGGTTTTTCAGCATAGATTAGCTTCACTTACAGGACGAAATCTCCACAACTTTCAAGTACACTCCTGAACCTTTCCGTAGGTGGAACCATGGGATCTATTAGCTACTGCTAAATCAAGTAGAACACCATGATGATATCCCAAGCACCGTCCTAGTTGAGATGAATGGCAATCTAACCCGGTGTCTCTTCAACACTTCAATGAAAGAGCAAAGCACGCCAAATTATCCTTCGCGACAATGGCTTTTCCGACAGGATCCTGAAAAGAGTCACATGCGACAAGAGTTATGACCATGATGCCGCCAGAAATGCCTGTCCAGCCTCGTCTGCCATACACACGGGATCCTAACAACCAGTTGTTGACGTCCAAGCTTACGAGGATGTTCAGGGGCACGCTTTGCGCAAGAATAACCTCTACCAGACTGCCCCTCCAGACCAGTTCATGTGCGTGTCTGCCAGCTTGTTTTCCTCCGTGAAGCAGAAACAAGCCCGTCATGTAAACAAATGTCTGAAACCCTCCCAGCTTGATTCGCGAATGATGTCATGTGCGACACAATCACAGCTCGGTTTTGGCTCACCCGATAGACACGGGACACCACATGGATAACCTCACAGCCTTCATAGTCATCTATGAGATCATCCCAAAACGTTCACGGCTGGCAAGAACGTTATTGGTTGTTGATCAGGTGTCTGTTGATCTGTTCTCTAAGTTTAATAATTGGCTTGCAAACGTTTCGTCACTGTACGAGGAGACATCATCAGTGCGCACTGAGGATGTCTCTTCGTATGGTGACGAAACGTTTGCAAGCCAATTGCCAGGCTCGGCAAACCGATCAGTTGATAGTGGTTTGGCTTTTATAGTAGCCTATCAGTAGTAGATGTCGTCGATCATAGTAGGATTAGAAATCCCGATATATGGTATGCGAGTTGAGTGGACAAAACCTAATCAGCCCGTATGCGCGAAACTATTTACTTTCGAAGTTTGCGGGTATTAAGCCTGAAGCCTCGAATGACCGCTCCGTGGCAATACCCATTAGCTGACTGTTTATCGCAACTTCTCGGTTTTCAGCATAGATTAGCTTCACTTACAGGACGAAATCTCCACAACTTTCAAGTACACTCCTGAACCTTTCCGTAGGTGGAACCATGGGATCTATTACCTACTGCTAAATCAAGTAGAACACCATGATGATATCCCAAGCACCGTCCTAGTTGAGATGAATGGCAATCTAACCCGGTGTCTCTTCAACACTTCAATGAAAGAGCAAAGCACGCCAAATTATCCTTCGCGACAATGGCTTTTCCGACAGGATCCTGAAAAGAGTCACATGCGACAAGAGTTATGACCATGATGCCGCCAGAAATGCCTGTCCAGCCTCGTCTGCCATACACACGGGATCCTAACAACCAGTTGTTGACGTCCAAGCTTACGAGGATGTTCAGGGGCACGCTTTGCGCAAGAATAACCTCTACCAGACTGCCCCTCCAGACCAGTTCATGTGCGTGTCTGCCAGCTTGTTTTCCTCCGTGAAGCAGAAACAAGCCCGTCATGTAAACAAATGTCTGAAACCCTCCCAGCTTGATTCGCGAATGATGTCATGTGCGACACAATCACAGCTCGGTTTTGGCTCACCCGATAGACACGGGACACCACATGGATAACCTCACAGCCTTCATAGTCATCTATGAGATCATCCCAAAACGTTCACGGCTGGCAAGAACGTTATTGGTTGTTGATCAGGTGTCTGTTGATCTGTTCTCTAAGTTTAATAATTGACGTTTGCAAGCCAATTGCCAGGCTCGGCAAACCGATCAGTTGATAGTGGTTTGGCTTTTATAGTAGCCTATCAGTAGTAGATGTCGTCGATCATAGTAGGATTAGAAATCCCGATATATGGTATGCGAGTTGAGTGGACAAAACCTAATCAGCCCGTATGCGCGAAACTATTTACTTTCGAAGTTTGCGGGTATTAAGCCTGAAGCCTCGAATGACCGCTCCGTGGCAATACCCATTAGC
Source organism: Opisthorchis viverrini (assembly GCF_000715545.1). NCBI lineage: Eukaryota > Metazoa > Platyhelminthes > Trematoda > Opisthorchiida > Opisthorchiidae > Opisthorchis > Opisthorchis viverrini. Next base: position 396,019 of record NW_008752034.1, on the reverse strand, counting down.
TGACTGTTTATCGCAACTTCTCGGGCAGTGTGTTCGGCCCACACCAATCGTATGTCTAAGTGATACGTGTAACGTCAAATGTGTGCCAAATTAAACTGATAGCTGGCCACTTTTGTAATGTAGCCCCTTCTGCCACTAGGAGCACAAGTCTTACACAACACTACCACACCTGGTCGGCCACAAGTACGATAGCCGGGGGCGGAAGTGAACTCATCTGAGCTAACGCGCGACAGGAGACAAGGCTTCGTGTGACTCAGGTTATCGGTTAATGGTCGTATCTAATCGAATTTCAATTTCACGTTTCGGTAATCAACACATTGATAAAACCGCACTACAGTTACTCACACCCAAGAGCTCGTTTACGACACTGTTTAGAGCTGGACACTACAGCTAAGTAAGAAAGCTGAGCATTATTCAATTCGTAACTGAAAGATGCCAAACTCAGTGCCCAGTGAAATTATTACTAAGCATACAGTAAAATAATAAGTAACACTAAACAACGAATAAACTGGCGGTAACTTGGTAGCAGGAAGCATCACTTCTTGCAGACGAAACCTGAGAGACGGAATCTGTTCGTCTGTTCCGTCAACCCAAGCAAGAGGCATAAATCTGACGACACCGAGCGATCAGCGATCTAAACCTGTATGTCTGGTAATAGCTTAAATCCACTGTCTTTGACGATTCGCGTAGATGCCCAATGCAATTGAATAAAAGAATTTGGCTCAAAAAATGTTTGTGCCTACTACTTTCCTAAGTAGAAAATTACACTGGGTAGTAGCCAAGATAATCGCTTTTTTATTGGTTGCCAACCGGCCAATAGAAACAAGGCGGGAGTAATTGAATTAACTGTGGCAGTCCGAATGCACAGAGCAGTATGGACTGAGAGGAAACCCCATGGGAACTGTAATATTTCTGCTGTTCAAAATTCCCCAGTCCCGTGACCTACGTTTGTACAATTAGGATAGAAACGGCATGTTTATTTGGTTCTTGCAAACTTTACTGCAGTGTTTTTGTCGTGTTCAGGACAAAAGTCCTTCACGTCGTTCCGGTTTTTTTAAAAACAGTTGCGTGCGAAAGCCTATTCGATCGACGTTTTGGTCAGCATTCACAAATTAAAATCGCTTCAAAGCTGTCACGTAACTCATGGACAACTGAAAAATCGAACTGCATTTTTGAATGAATAAAACGTATTGATCTATTTGTGGTTACTTTTCATTTTTATGCTATGTGATGAAATGTTGTTTGGTACAATGGCACCTCACATTCGTGATGCACTACTCATGAGGTTGCTGAAAACTATTCGCCAGCAACCTTCAGCTGGCAAATAATTTTCAGCAACCTCATGAATAGTGCTTCACGAATATACACGTATCGCAACTGAAACGTGAGGTGACCTTATGCAGCATATTCAGTTGCTTGGAAACATCACAAGCGAGAGATTCAGCTGGGTTTCTGGTGAGTCTCTTGCAAAGCCAAATTTGTTTGCAAATGAGTGTATTTCGCCAATGAGAGCTCACCTTAGCAAGGCGAATATTATCAGTCACTAGTCAAATGGAGGATAATGGTCGGTTTTTAGTTTTCCGCTGGGCCGTCAACTTTTAAAACTTTAAGAGTAACCAGTAAGCAAGCAAATACACCGTTTCTGTTTGCAGTTACGTCTCAATATCGATTTGTGGTCTATTATAAGGACCTTGTGGTTTCACCCACCTGGCGCAATCTGAAAGCCGGGCACATGAAAACCATTGATGGTATCATATCTGTTTCCCCTATTTCCCTCTCAAGTCCTCTATGGACTGATGAAAACCTGTTCCTAAGGAAACATATTTTCGAGGTAAGCAAACCGGGTTTTATCATTTTCAACATCACGTAGGAAAAAATCCACCTTCCACCTAAAAGCATTTCCTCAGGTCACCAGCGACCTTCCTAGGGACGACCTGCCTCACCTTATTCAACTGATCTGAAGAAAACATAACGTGTCGTGGAATCAACGAACCATGCTCGATCACAGCAGGTCTTGATTGATCATCCGTGTATCTTTCCGGCGTTACCACAAGGAAAGCGTCCTGCACGCCAGTGGGACCATGGCAGCGATAATGTCCCATATCGCGCATGTCCGCGTTATTGATAATCAACAGCAAGCGCCCTTTGTCATCGTGCATTGTGTAGACCGTGGTCGGTACCGCATTCCGCGTATCCATGTTCGTTTCCTGGGCAACGTTCACCACCGTCAGATGCGGAGCAGATATCTTGTCCGGTGCTCCGGCCGCGTCCGGATGTGGACCGATTTCACGAGTGAGGTACTCATCTTTATTTTCGTATGTCCATCTGGTGCCACCGCAACAAATGAACTGTATGTCACTGCCCAGCGGAGCGGTAACATTTGCTGGGCTGCCCAGTTCAAGTTGACTGAACTGGCCATCCGAACCGGGTTGGCAAGACTGAACAGTGATCAGTAGTGATCCAAATACACATAGTAAGCTGAAGTGAAAATTAAAGGACAGATCTTTAGAAGGTCAATTTTTCAGCGCTGCATTACATGGTCCCTGTTGATGCCAGGATCAAATACAGGAAATTACGCCTCAGTTTCCCGTAAGCAATTCCGTTCACCTAATTTTTCGTAAGTGGCGAGTGTATTTCTGTATCTGTCCAATTAAATTCTGAAAAAGTAGTATGATTCGCTGATTGCTTTTCCCCATGTGTTATTCAGGAAGTACTTAGTGTATTTTTACTAGCTTGATCCAAGTAGTTTCCGAATTTGTCGTGATTTATTTACTACAGCAAAATGCTTCAACTCGAAAATCTGTAGCGTGAGCAAATTTTGGAATTTTTTGTAAATATTTCATCCAACCAGTGAAGTCAGTCCACGCTGAAAAGCCAGAAACACTGGATATCCATTTCATCCGTATTGGGAGACGACTCATGAAATTTCGGGAAGTCTCTCACCTTTGAATTTTTTGCTGGCCCTTTGAACACTTAATTGTCTGGCCGCGAGCAAATAATCGCACCCAAATAGAAGGATGGCTTATACTATATCACGTCAACTAGAGTCATTCACATTGGTGGCTAGCCAGCCACCTGATGCCAAAATTTTAAGCCTTCAAACTAATAATAGGTGGAGTTCAAGACTTCCTGAAGCCTCGTGAGATGCGCCCTGCTGATGGAACTCAGCGTGTCTGAAGCAGATACACAGTGATTATTGGCTTTTCAGTAGAGATAGGATCACATATGGGACAAAACGGCGGTTTGGTCGCTGCGATTTCCATATTTTAAAATCAAGCTAGAAAGACCACTTTCAATCCCGTGACACACGTACTGGGTTTTTATGTTTATACCAAGCAAGTATGGTTAAAGGGTATTTTTCAATATATGTGCAACGAATGAGGAACAACGATGACTGAACTATCGGGATTAGTCCCAGTATGGTGCCATATAGAACTGGTAGCGTACTGTCTGTAGACGTTCACATACAAATACATATACTACTTAAATAGATCAGCAGGATACAGTGAAGTGATAATCCACACTAAGGTGTAAATCGTTTCGGAATAAATGGGAATTTTTGCGTTTCATCAGTAACATCCAACTAAGACATTTGTGTAATGTACGCGATTCCACAAAAAAACATGAATGCAAGTTTTACTGAACTCGCAAACCCATCTGAAATGCGTCCAAGTTTGTCATTGGCTATGAATTATTTCTACTACAACTAATGACAGGCCTTTGATAAATTGCAAAAACGTGGCGAGGTGTTCTTATTTGGAATCGGTGTTCAAAAAAATAACTGATTTCTACTGAAGTGGAATCAAAGAAGCAAGAAGCATCTCACGTGGGATTTTTAAACGGTATCAATGGGTGAACCAAACCCTACTTACTGTTATGCAACACATCGCTTATTTTTTTTACACTACCAAGTTAATCTAATTGTTTTGCTTGGTTAAATGCATTCTGTCAGTCTGCTAAATCGTTCGAATTGTTTTAATGACTTGCCAGTGAACTGCGCCGGTTTGAACGCCAAAAACGGATGACAGATCGATACAGTTAGGTTAGCGGATACACGATGGGATGCAAGTTGCCCTGAATTTTAGACACTATTTCGGTTTTCAGCAGGAGAGGTTTACAGTATTTGGCAACAAAATATGTGAAGCTAATGAGTAACTGCAAAGTTTCCTAATGCACTTGGGGTTTGAATTCGGCCAGGACCTCTATCTGAGTTTAGTAAAACCGTACCGATCAGGCCATTAACTTTTCTCACATGTATAATAATATGGACGGAGTTTGCAGGGAAGTTAATAGCATTCCGATTGGAACAAAAAATTCTAAACTTCCATTCCGTTGAGTTTACTGTTCTCAGATGCATTGTGCTCAATTTGACGCAAAACAGCTAAATTCCTTCACAGGATGGTTGATCAACTCAGCAATATACATTCGGTTTGTCACGCTTATGGCCGACAACCTTGACTAAATCGATCAAGATGTTTAAAAAGTGTTACCATGCTGGTAATCAAATCTTTTGAACTCATCTTTGTGTAAGGATGATGCAGTCGTGAAATAAGCCTTTACTTAGGCGACCAATCAAAACCAAAAATAAACAAGAAAACTTGTTTGAGAGATTTCTGATTGTCATGCGGGGGAGAAGCAAAGCATCCGACTACACATCTTTGAAAAACTAACGCTTAGATCTTTGTATTCCGACGTCAAGTGGAAAAAGTAACAGGTGTTTTAAATCACACAACTTCTCTGAATCTTGAGCTCATTAAGTGTGTCCGTGGGACGAATTTGTTCGTAAAGCTGATTTCGAATTATAACTGACCGGTTGTATGTTGGTTTTCGTGGGTTTAAATGAGTTGTGAAAGCGAAAACCTTCGGAATTTAGTTGAAAATGGTTTTGACAAAACAGATAAAATTCTATTCCAAAACACCACTCTCTCCATAATCCAGTCCGTGACCGTCCACCAAGACGAACGCTGTCCATATATAATATATGTATATTATAATATATATAATATATAATATATATATGTCAGTATAAATCGCAACGACTTCACAGGGCCTTGCCTGTTTGTAGATGCGAAACCTAGTCAGCGTTACAAAAAGGCAGCGTGATCAGCAGATGCCCTTTTGATTTCGTGGTCTGTGAAAGTATTTCAGCCCAAAAAGATATGTGGGACTGCATTTGTGCACCAAATCTGCTTGGAGAATATTCTGCCGAATTTCAGTTTGGTTAGCCCAGTTTTCGCAAAATATCGATGCGAATAGCTACTTCCACTACTGTATCCGGACACCTGAAAGCAATGCCACAGTTAATGTAGCGAAACCAAAGTTTTTGGGGTTTTTTTCAATGCTGCTACACACCAATAGACACTCACGTCCACCATGATATTTAGCTTGGCATACCTAACCACTTCCTTGCTATTAGACATCAACCAATTTGACGGAAAATTACAAGATATACTGGAAGCGACACACACCAGTTCACCGACGCCCTCTGCCATCCAGACAATGTTTTTATACTTCGCCGTTGAAGTCACCAAGGCGTACAAATTGCGCGAATTGCCACACTTCTGTCAGCGTACTTATAAAGGTAACTGGGATGTTGAAACTAAGCGTGATAGCCTTGAGCAAATGTTCATACTTTTAGTTTGCAATGTCCTCTACGTTTTTAACTGAAACCAATCTATTCTGGAAAGCCAAGATCTTGAGCGCAGGGATTCGTACATTCCTAATCAAAACACCAGGAGGTGCAAACTACTTTTCAAGGCTGTCTTACTCAAAGGATATTTGATCATCTTTCAGTGGCAAAATCCTGTCATAACTCAAGTTACTATTCGAAAAACAAGGCAGCGGAAAAAATCACGCCACAAGCGACTATGTTATACCTTCCGCAAATTTTCTGTTCTATTTTTGTCAAACCTGGGGACATTCATTCCCGGGGGTTAAAGTCTATGGTTCAACAGATTCAAAGGGCGCCAAAGATGATCCTTCAACAGTCGCTGTCAATAAAAACGATGGTACTTTAGTGAAGAGTCCTTCAAGAGAGATTCCACATAAAACAATCTCAGTTTCCAATGTGTGGAGTCGTACTTACAGGCGCAGAAAAAGGATTATTTAAGATGACAAAACGAAACTTCTGGGCTTTGTTTTTGGCTGTCAAAATGGACCTAGTCTATCGGAAAAATAAAGTGCAAGGTGTGGACAAAAATCGATATTTACGTGGACGCTTTCCACAGAACCACCTTTGACCGAAAATGCGCTCTGCAATGAGGGTCTGTGAGATTCCATTCCATTGCATTACACACAGACCTCGTAACTTGATAACGCCATTACTTGCCTTTAAAATGTAAAATAAGTTTAAATTTTGAACCAGTTTTCCTCGTTTGTACTCCCCGTTTTAAACGTTAGCTTTACCTTATAAATCGCACCGACTTCACAGGGCCTTGCCTGTTTGTAGATGCGAAACCTAGTCAGCGTTACAAAAAGGCAGCGTGATCAGCAGATGCCCTTTGATTTCGATCGCAACGACTTCACAGGGCCTTGCCTGTTTGTAGATGCGAAACCTAGTCAGCGTTACAAAAAGGCAGCGTGATCAGCAGATGCCCTTTTGATTTCGTGGTCTGTGAAAGTATTTCAGCCCAAAAAGATATGTGGGACTGCATTTGTGCACCAAATCTGCTTGGAGAATATTCTGCCGAATTTCAGTTTGGTTAGCCCAGTTTTCGCAAAATATCGATGCGAATAGCTACTTCCACTACTGTATCCGGACACCTGAAAGCAATGCCACAGTTAATGTAGCGAAACCAAAGTTTTTGGGGTTTTTTTCAATGCTGCTACACACCAATAGACACTCACGTCCACCATGATATTTAGCTTGGCATACCTAACCACTTCCTTGCTATTAGACATCAACCAATTTGACGGAAAATTACAAGATATACTGGAAGCGACACACACCAGTTCACCGACGCCCTCTGCCATCCAGACAATGTTTTTATACTTCGCCGTTGAAGTCACCAAGGCGTACAAATTGCGCGAATTGCCACACTTCTGTCAGCGTACTTATAAAGGTAACTGGGATGTTGAAACTAAGCGTGATAGCCTTGAGCAAATGTTCATACTTTTAGTTTGCAATGTCCTCTACGTTTTTAACTGAAACCAATCTATTCTGGAAAGCCAAGATCTTGAGCGCAGGGATTCGTACATTCCTAATCAAAACACCAGGAGGTGCAAACTACTTTTCAAGGCTGTCTTACTCAAAGGATATTTGATCATCTTTCAGTGGCAAAATCCTGTCATAACTCAAGTTACTATTCGAAAAACAAGGCAGCGGAAAAAATCACGCCACAAGCGACTATGTTATACCTTCCGCAAATTTTCTGTTCTATTTTTGTCAAACCTGGGGACATTCATTCCCGGGGGTTAAAGTCTATGGTTCAACAGATTCAAAGGGCGCCAAAGATGATCCTTCAACAGTCGCTGTCAATAAAAACGATGGTACTTTAGTGAAGAGTCCTTCAAGAGAGATTCCACATAAAACAATCTCAGTTTCCAATGTGTGGAGTCGTACTTACAGGCGCAGAAAAAGGATTATTTAAGATGACAAAACGAAACTTCTGGGCTTTGTTTTTGGCTGTCAAAATGGACCTAGTCTATCGGAAAAATAAAGTGCAAGGTGTGGACAAAAATCGATATTTACGTGGACGCTTTCCACAGAACCACCTTTGACCGAAAATGCGCTCTGCAATGAGGGTCTGTGAGATTCCATTCCATTGCATTACACACAGACCTCGTAACTTGATAACGCCATTACTTGCCTTTAAAATGTAAAATAAGTTTAAATTTTGAACCAGTTTTCCTCGTTTGTACTCCCCGTTTTAAACGTTAGCTTTACCTACTTTGGCACTTGGTAACAATGACAATTGTAATTTGCGAATCCTCTCCCGCAGAATCACAAGTTTTCAAGGTCAACCAATCCGTGTTAATGGCCGACATAGTTGGTATCAGGCGCATATTGTACTTTTTTGTTCGCCATCTTTTGGTAAGTTTTTTTTTACTGAGTCTTTGGGAATTTATCGCTTTTTTAACGGACAACACTGATAAAATGTGTAAGCGCTTTACAATATATAAAATATATAAAGCAGTCGTTGATGACCCCAATCGAACAAAACAAATTAATTCTATTGACAATGACTAAAATCGTAGATTAGTCGTGAATATTTAGTGCCTAGTTGATTCAGGATTGGACAAACAAATGAGTTTCTAATGGCATGATAGGATTGCCAGTGCATAAGTTCTGTCGACGGTTTATTGATCAGTTTTAAGAAAATTGCTGGATTTCAGTTCACCAGACCTCCTCTCCGTCGCTGTTGGACAAAAGAGCTCCAAGGGATCTCATAGCGTATACCCGATTCTGATGAGATACAACAGTCTTCAGGAGTAGTTGATCCCATAGTTGGCATATTCTCCAGCATAGCCCCGATCACGGCGACTTTTGCTAGTTAACGTGACACAGAGCCAGCTGCGTGTTGTGTAACTTCCATCCTAATTGTCCATGTGGTAGATTATAGGCTCACAGTCCGAAGTTCAAGACGCTTTATTCGCCGAAATTGGCTCTGTTGTGGACCGATGCATGAGTTTTTCTTCCAATTCTACTTTTATCTTTGCGAATAAGACAGAAGAAGAACGGTCGGCTGAATCCAGCACACGAAACGAGTACTTTGGGTTTACAGCCTACTAAATGCGGTAAATTCTATAGCCACCAGAAACGCCGATGTATTAAATTGCAGTCAGATTGTCCGCAGACCGAACGGCTTAACGATGTGACATAATGTACGATGGTCGGTATCTAAAACAAGTCAAAATTACAAGACTTGTGCCACAAAACAAATAAAGTGCATTTCCATAAAGGAAACTACTCACAAGTTTGCTGAAGGCTCTTCGATACCCCACGACCGGTTTCGTCCTTCTTGAGGCTCATCAGGTAGGCGCGGTCAAGTAGATCATAAGGTTGACGGAAACTCGGGGGCTGC
>NW_008752034.1:378674-386943 GCF_000715545.1 Opisthorchis viverrini | reverse complement strand
CACCCTGGTGATTATTTCCTTGCGTAAAAATCCCCTGCCATATCCCAAATATCGATTATTGATCAGTTTTAAGAGGCCTGTGTGCAGCACATTCAGCTGGAGGACATCATAAACGAGAGATTCGATTGAGTCTCTCGTAAAAACCAAATTGATTTGCGAATGAATGTATTTCTCGGATAAAGTGCATTTCAGCCAAAAAACCAGATGAGTGAGAACAAACAAAAGTTATTTCAATCTACAAAAATGATACGAGTATGCGTTTTGAAAACCTAGGTCATTGTTAGCTTGAGTGACATTTTTCAACCCTGTACAAACCAACTGCCTTCGTATTCCCCGAGGATTCCTCGTTCAAGGCTTCATTGAGCGCACCAAGATGTTCTCAGAGTTCGTTGGATGACGAGGTATCCTTGTAGAATGGAATTCAGTAAACAAGCAGGTATTTCGTGGTCTTTTAGCATACCTCATGTTCATCGTTGGCAGTAAACGAGGGTTAATACAATAGCATTCTCATCCCTTGGCGTCGGAAATTGTATTCGGGCAAGAGATGTTTAAGATCTGACAAACGTTAACAGCCTGCTATCAAAGCTGATAGTCTGGAAGTTGANTCTGAGCTTGTAGGGAAAGGTGCGCACTTACATAGACGCAGACTTCTCAAAAGTGATCAACTCTATTCTCAGCTGATAGCATTCGAGCGCAAATAGGCCTAGTTCAACAAAACGTCGTGCGTTCAAGTTGTATTGGAGTGATGATGCGATTGTTGTAGCAAATATGTGGTTTTTACCAGCAGTTCCGGTTTTTGGTTTTTCTCACGAGGGCCCAAGCCGGTGCACCATATTTTTGCACAAATAGGAAAATTGTGTACCGTGTCAGCAAAACAAAGTGTTTTTCCGGTTATGGCAGTCTCACCAAAGTTACTTAGCGATTGAACTTATTCATCTGGCACTATGGTGAGTCCTATGGTCTGATATCTCTTGCGTTTGATCATTCTTACCATTATTTGACCTAAGCACGAGTGAATGGACGAAAGCTACTTATTATCAAACACGAACTAAGCAGTTATAGGTCATTCTACACAAAAGTAAACACATGCATGGTATCTTTAAAACCTAAGCGTTCTCACAGGTTCCCCTGAACTTTCCTGGACTATCAGTGACTGTTAAACAATGGTTAACTAACACTTCAAAGTGGTCCCGCAATTTCCCAAATAAACTTTGCCTTCCATCAGATGCGCGGGGAGCTCGTACAACAGCCCACACACTATTCATATGATTCATTAGGATTATACACTGTTACACACATTTCCATTACACATGTCGCGTGCACGCCACCGATATTTCATTTTCCTCGGTTGGGCCAGCCTCAAAAACGGGCCAATTCGGCTCTCGTCACACTACTTCCGTAGCTGGGCATGGTTTAACCTCTTTGATTCCCAATATTTCTGGATTTTATAGACTTAAATAACGTCAAACGGACTTTGCCAACAACTGTCAAACTTATGCGACCCCAGTCCACTCCGTTCAGGATTCTGATGGTCCTTTCCGTTAACATTCGCGCCTATGCCGAATGATCGTGTGGTCCTACATGCCTTCCCTGTTTAGTCCGTTACTAAACGGTGATCAAGGTTCTCTCTTCCATCCTCAGCCACTTTGGAGGCAAGCGTGGTGCGGCCACAATCCAGTTTTCTAGTCAACGTGAAGGCATGGATGTCGACCGAACACCAACATAAACTAGGAATTGCCTGTGGTTGACTCGATCGGCCCAAAATAAACTAACAACCCATTATCAGGTCCATTTCATCTCGTTTGGTCACTAGCCACTCCGCAGTCACTTGGTTGTTGCGTTCAGTTAAGCTGTTTGTTTGTGAGTCGTAAGGTGTCCTCCTTACCTGCTTGATACTCAGATGCTGCAAGCAAAGACCAAAATCTTCACTCCCAAAGGACGGCCCATGATGCACTGAGGTTATTTTCAGTAGCCTGTGGTTGGCTACCATGTGATGCATGATACTTCCACTGATCGTTATCGCCCGCGTCAACACACCGCAGCAAGTACTCTGTCATTTTTAAGATATATTGGTTTTCACTGGCTGTCAACGAAAAGGGATTTATGACGTCAACGAACTGTAACTCCCCAAACTCTGATACATTTGTAAGTCCCATGAAGTTAGCTATACTGTCGTTTCCCCTTTCATCAGTTAGCACCGCTTACAGAAGCTATTATTCAAGAGTTAGGTATCATCCTGTTCTAGAATGCATCAGGTGTTCACGTTCTAAAAATTTAAATCAAATTTATGCATATCCGTTGTCACTAAAATGGCTTTTTATGCCCTTCTGGACAATAATTGGACGAAATTCTAGCAAAATACCTGACTCGACTTGACGATGACAGGATACATGTTAGCGACAACAAACTACGAAGAATCTGCCATTTTCACATGTGTTCAACGATATAAACGATATACAACATAAAGGTTACCCACCTTTTGAAATTTGCAAAATGAATAGGTCCGTTTTAGAGGCGTTTTTGTCACTTGAAAACTAGACAACACTTCATAAAGGAAACTACTCACAAGGTTGTCAAAAACTCTTCGACAGCCCACGACCGGTTTCGCCCTCCTTGGGGCTCATCAAGTAGACGCAGTCCTCGAGTTTCCGTCAACCTAATGATCTACACTTTGTTTTGTCTAGTCTAATCAAACATAAATAGGGAGACAATCCACTGGCGAGAGAAATGACCGTTGTTTTACCCATTATTTTGGCACTAATAAAGTCGTTTAAAAACGAAAATTTTTGCACGATAAAGCATGTTTTGAGATATGGTAGGAAATCTTAAAAATCTCGATCTGAGCTTAATACCTAGCCACTGTGTGTCATTGGAGTTAAAGACATTGAAACAATTTGGTTAAACGGCGTTTGGAACTCAGTGGAATAGATGATGAAACTAGATATTACATCAAATAAGAAACACCGTCGCTGGACAACCGTTGACCAAGAAGTTGGCTAGTTTCACTTTTTTCAACATATTTAATCTCTGTTTTTTATTTAAAACTTTGCATTCACCAAACTTTTGGAAGAATATCGTGTTTCCACTCTAAGCTATATTTCCAACCAAAACACGGCCTTTTTGACTGAAAACTGCACAAAACAAAAGGGTCATTTTGGGCCAGAGATGTTTGCCAGCAAAACGCTGCTTTGTAATAAAATCTGCTCAACATTTTAGCCCATCGTTTGCCTAAAATCAGACGGAATGATGGACAGATGTAAGACACGATCCAAAAAAGCCGCACCTCATCCTCCTACCTTCTCTCTAGCCTTGTCTGCATTTATTTTACACAGATAGATTTACGAGAATCGTTGTGTATTTGCTACTTCACCTAAGTACAACTTTTGTGAAGTAACCGTCAGATGGCGAAAGATGCCAAAATCGAGGAATCGTTTGCCAGGAATATTATTAATTGTTGACATAACCCAAAAAACTGATTTCTAAAGCACACATTTTATGGTGATGTAAAGTATCGAAACATTCCAAATTTGAAAATTCATCACTTCAAACTTTTGGGTAGAAGACTACATATAAACTCTCACTATGGGAAGTGAATGTACTTTACAGGTCCAGCAAAACATTTAAGGTGATCGGTAACGTTCATCTTGGTAATAATCGTGAGGTATCAGGTCTTACCTTTATATGTGCTGAAGATGTGCCCAATATCCTTAAATAAATACTTTCCTCCTATTTGCAGCTATCCCTTCTCTTAAGTAAAATAACCGGAACTTTAGAAATCATCGTGACAGTCACATCGCTCAAATGTTAATATGTTCTGCTGTTTAGACGTTGAAGTTTGGTTCGTCCAGAGCGCAATAGTGAGTGATCTCACCTTGAACGTCAGGTTTGTAGGGCGCAAAACCCGGGGATATGCACTCTCAAACAGATATAATACTAGCTCACTAAAATGACTGTGTCAAAAATTTGTTCAGACAAGATTGATATGAGCATGAAGTTTACAAACTTTTAAATCTGCATCAACCCTTTTGTTGTACTCTGACCCGAAATGAACAAAGTTATCAAAAATGCACTAAAATTTAGTTAGTTATACTTGGTCACAGCATTATAGGTAGTGACTTCAAAGCCAATTGTCACCCTTAGACTAAAGCACCGTGAAATTGCTACCTTAATTAAATCACGCTTAAAAACAGTTCCAGGGTCACATGACCTGCGGAACAATATGTCGAGTACATGAATCAGACAAAATGTTATAGTAGTCATTTAATTCTGTTCTAACATTTTGAACGTGACAGTTTATCTTGCAAGACACGTCATCTGCCGAACTAGAACATTAACACGGATTTTTTATAAACAGAAGTACCACGACTGAAAAAGCAAAATCCCCAAATACTGGGAAAAAGGTCGAATCCAGTTTGACACGATAATATAAAATCAAGAAGTTTTATGTTACTGCAAAAGTCTACTTAAACAACTGATGAAGGCTAGTCAGGAATTTGCTGTTTAATAAAATTTTATTTAAAACATAAACCTACTACCAGTATACAAAAAGCATTTCAATGTTATAAACCATAGAAAATTTATAAACTTTAATTGATTTTTAAGTGATCGTTCAGCATGGATGATGACTTTTATTTTCTAGGCAACAGTGAGATTCATCGGTAGTATATCAAAAGCTTCTTGTTGATGGCTTGTTGGCCAGTTTGACGAATTGCTGCTTGTTTAACTATTTTTGAGTTTTTTGGGCTAACATCTAACTAAAAATTCTTTTAAAAATTGGCAGAAAATGACTGCCATTTTTTTTGAAAGTGGACAGGCTTTTTATAAAACGGCCTTTGGGGATGTTGCGACAGACACCGTCCTCCAAGTCGTTGAGTTGAACACAAGATACTAAAATAGGATTAGTGGCTGTGGCTGGGTTCCATATGGCTACATCTCTGTCCCTCTTAAACACATTCTCAAGGTCTACTCTGCGTTCGTGGACTTATCGCGTAGAAGGATAAGCCGCATTTTACGCCTGATAGAGAGCAATTAATACTGTAGGCAAAGGTTTGTACAACATGCAATGAGGGGCTTTAGCTATTCAGCTTACGGTGGACGACTAAAACCTTTCCTTTACTATCTCAGAATGTCTTATCTTTCGTAATTGGCCTGCTTGATTAGCATCACAAATAGCGCTAAGACACGAGACCAATGGTTTCACAAATGAACGCACTTGAAGCGTTCCACAACTTGGTTTTTAGGAGTCATTTGAATCTTTAGCAATACCTCGGGCGTTCAATCAGTTGAGAGGAAGGTTTAACTAAGTGATTAATAAAGCACTGATAGAAAAATTATGAAGCAATACCTTTGGCTACAGGTTAGCTATTTATTGGATTGTGGAGCCCACATAAGTTTTTCATCAAATTATGGAAGTGGATGACCAAAGACCTATGAGTCTTACCTTATCTTCCATGCACATTACCAGACTCAGATTTTTCTTGTTGCATGGTACTCTCAGGAAATTTAGATTCCCGAAAATACCCCCAAAATGCCCAATACCACTAGGCTTTATCAGAATCATAGTGAGGAAGCTGGCATGAATGCATTAATCAATCAATTCATCAACAGCTGATGAGTGTATAAGCGAGCCACGGAAACACGACCGACTATAATCGGTGTTCAGGCATTTTATAGAAGCACAGTCAGTGTTGATCCGTGTTCATTAAACGCCTATTAGACAGCCTGGATCGATGTCGAAAAGTCTCTTCTAAATGGCGCGAAGTCGTTGTAACTTTGGTGCTCGCACGCATTTGCTTGTTTCATCGAAGTTGTTATGTTCTTTGTCATCTTTTTTGTCTTTTTTCTTCACTAGGAACCGAAGCCGAGACAGTAGTCAGATATGACAGGTATCAACCTTCAAAACGTGACGACGAACCACTCTGTGCTAAGGGATATTTAGAAATATTTGAATACTAAAAGACAGATGACAGCACTATAAAGGACAAGCAATACGCCTCAATGGCACAGACACTATTCGCATCGTTGCTACATGTGTTGCTTTGCCAAATTTAAAAACCTCGGCCAGTATATCCAAATAGTCAGCGGTTATTTTCCCAACAAAGTACCATTACCAAAAACAATAACAACCACAGATAAAGTGCCGCATTCCACTCGGGCCAGAGCTAACTTCTGAGATGAACACAGACCTAAAGTAACCGTAAAATCCTATTTATTTTACGGGTCATCCTATGCAACCTTAATTTGAATGCACAGTTTGCCCTTAAATAATACCTCATGCGACTTTTTGTAATAAAAGCCTACCACAACTGAATCCCGGATTTACACTCCCAACGCACTGCAATAATTTTACTCAAGAACTATATGGTCTTTAATATCCTCTCAGCTGCAAGCGTTCTCAGTCGTGTCGGAGTGATCACGACCAAAGTCCCCAAATAGAACAGAGATAGTGGCACGGCGATCACCCACTTAAACGTACTATTGCTTCAGGCAGACGAATTTACGTACTCGCTCTCTTGACAACTTTATAAGGTTCTGGACGTAAGCATTATCTCACAGAAATGAAAACAAGAAAATTTTACGCTTCTTATAAAACGAGTATTCTCCATTAACCGACACCAATAACAGCTTCTCTCCTTTTCTCCTAAGAAATTATGAACCTCTGAAAGGCTTTTTATGCTAAATGAAGCTGTCAACATTGTTCAATGAATACTTCACACTCCTACTGGAAAGCGGCGCTCGGACCAAAGAATCTACCCAGCCATCTCTGTCTGCTGTGTGTGTTTTTGTTGGTTACGCTGTAACACCTCACTTTCAAAACCAGCTATCCTGATAGCAGTTGGTTAGATGCACATTTACCTGATAGGCTGAACGATCGTGGCAAGTATAAGCGGGTGCTAATAGAAATCAAATCTATCCGTTTCAGATGCCCTGTTTTATTAGTTTCGTTGCATTTGTCCTCCAATTTATCATCATAAAACTATCAACCAGTAGTCTTGGAGGCCTTTTCGACCCAGGTGACCAAGTCGACCCCCGGTTCGACAACCCTGCTGGTCATGCTAGGTCAACGAACAACCAGCTCTCTCTCTCTCTCAATCTCACCAAATACCATCCTCCACCTACCATAATCCTGGTTAAATACTCAACCTCTACGCTGACATACTTCTCGTCCAACCTATTACAGAACCAATCTAGAATTTCTCACAGCATAAACAGCAGATCTCTCAAAACTTTTGAAAACCCTTCAAAATTCTAAAAATGCATAAGCTATTTCTTTAGCCTTCCAACCATTATTAGGGGACTTACGCTCGTGAGTGATTTTCTTCGGAGATTAGATATGCAGTTCAAACCTAATCGTTAGTTAAAACATGGTAACCGGCTACAAGTAGAGGCAAAACAGGAAACACGGAAGTCTTCAAGAATTAAGAAGAAAACTTGCATGTTGGAAGTGGTTCACCAAGCAGGAACACGTGGGGCGTTATTTGTGTCCCTGAAATATCCGTTTTAATCACTAGAATTTGCGTACGGTAGAAGATTAGACAGCAGGGTTCTTTATTCATCTTTCGTTATCCATGCGATCAGGTAGGCAGCATAGGCTTAGGCAGCTACAAGGTACGGTCATTTTTTCTAAAACAGTATGAAAATTAAGGCCATATTGATTATTCCATACTGTCCTAGGAATGCCCCTATCAATAATCTATGAAAAACAAATTGCATAGCGGAGTGTATTCGTAATCGCAGATAATTTACTGAAAGTGATATCGTTGAGCAGTTTCCCTTTTTACTTACGATCTGATATTCATCTTTATTTCTATTCATAGATGTGACAATAGAGAGTGAAAGAAAAGTGAAGCAGTAAAACAAACACGCTAGACTGTAATCAGGGGCTGTATGCCTTTCCCGAAAATTCACAAGGCAGTACCAGCTGCTCCGTGCTTACTGTCAGAACGGATTGCATCATTGAGTATCTATTGTCGATACTGATCGACGGACGATGCCGGCCTCAGTCACGGGTTTTCGCGGATTGATACACAGGATCGAGGCTTTTGCCGAAGTTTCCCTGGTCGGTTTTGTTCTTGTCGGTCAGTGGCTGTCGTTCACCTGAAAGGCACAAGTGAAAAAAAGGGTGTAGCACTGCTCTTTATGTTCTCAGCGCGGGGCAGTATGTTTGCCAGTGCGAGGATTCGCATAAATAAATGTCTAATAGTGCTTTGAACTGGGTTCTAGAAGGGGCGTGGACGACCGTCGGCGGAAGGTCACTCCACGCAGCTAC
>NW_008752034.1:372396-378461 GCF_000715545.1 Opisthorchis viverrini | reverse complement strand
TATGTTCTCAGCGCGGGGCAGTATGCTTGCCAGCGCGAGGATTCGCATAAATTAATGTCTAATAGTGCTTTAAATTGGGTTCGAGAAGGAGCGTGAACAACCGCTGGAGGAAGGTCATTATACGCAACTACTACCCGAAATGAGAAAAAATTTTGTCTAATGAATGTGTGTGCTCTGAGGTTGAAAATTTTCTTCGTATGTCCCCACCGGATGTTTGCTGGTTCAACGGTAAAAAACCTGTTTGCCAAGCTTTGTTCAAACAGGGCGTAAGTCATCTCTCCTGACATTGCCTCCTCCATAGGCGACGCTCACCAATATCATGGTTTGGTGTATTTCTCACATTTGTGCTTTGCTTGGGTGTAAAAAGTAACAAATCCAGCGGTTATCAAGTTGATTCTTGAAACCAGCGATTAAAGGGACCTCCACCATTTCTTGTGATAATCCATTCCTGTATTTTACCACCCGATAGGCGAAATAGTAATTTTTCAAAACACAACTGCAGCCCTTTTTTCCAACCACCACTCACACCCCCATTATCTGATTCCTTCCCCAAAATGTAGTTTCCTTCCGTAAATCCTTCGTCCCACCCGGCGGTTTATATACCGGCAGCCCACTCACACCGGCATATTAGAGTGAGTGGTTAGGTTTGTCTTGGTCGTTCTATAAAGAATAGTCATTCCAGGATGCTTCCTTGTTCAGTAGCCATCTTTCAACTGGTCCTACGGTGTCGACGTTTATCTCTATGTTCCGCCACCGCGCTTCCAGATTTGCTAGACTACGGGCGTTCCATTCATCCGGGTAACTATTAGTGACAGCTCCCTTGGGTCCGCGCGATGCCCTTTTATCAGGGTTCATGACAAATTGTAAGGCTGGTGTACAATAAATGTCAGCTTTTTTATTTCTGGAAATTTAGGCGAAACGTGCTGGGCAAGTGTGAGAAGAAACAACTCCTGGTCCTGGTTCAACGGGGCCAAATATTTTGCTCATCCAATGGGAGACCACATAACCCACACCAGTGCTGATCATCTGGAAGCTACAATCTCCACTTCAGTGAATTATTCAATTTCATAGCATCAGCAAACATGATACAATTTATTCAATCCAGCAAGTGGGCTGCTGGCAGAAAAGATGCGCAACAATGACCGATTACACCTGAACATTTCTCCGGGAAGCTCCGTCGTCTCACTGAATCCGATGAATATGTTATCACAAACAGGACGATGCACTAGCGGTTTCTCAGAAACCTCCTGTATCGGTTTTATGCATATTCAGTTGCAACTCCATAATGAAGCTATACAGGGAAAAGTAACTAGTTGCGCATTGGTTGGAAAGTCCTTTCAAGTTCGAAGCAACTTAACGCCGCTTATCGTCTTCGTTTCCATCATCACAACAACAATGTCTCTGGTTACCCTTTGTCTTCAAAAATGAAGGAGATTGCATTTGCATACTACATCACAGGGTCCTCCTCGGCATTGATTTGAGCGTCAGGGCTTAGAAGACTTTCGTGTGTGTTCTCCAGAATTTTGTCGGTGTAATGAGCGAACCAATCGCACCGCCTAGACTTGAATAAATTGGCTTCCACGCATAATAAATAAAATGCCTTCAGTGTGCGCTAGTGAAGCATTAATGATCAGCAAGCCCGCAGGACTGATACCCGAAGTTCAAACTCCGGTGCGACCGAGGGTACGAACTGCAAAACCAGCGCCAAAGCAACAGAACATCACGGTGGTTATATCCCAGAAGACGGTCCAGACGAAAACAACTTATCCTCGCGGCGACCGGGGACAGGATTTGCTAGCAAGAGCTTCCGAAATGATGAGGCATAGCCGAGGATGTGGGGACAGCAGCGAGATACCGGACAGAATGTTGTGATACTATGCTATCATCTTTCCTGGAAGAAGCGAATGAACGATCAAAAGCACAATGACCCACTGGTGGGTATATACTTTTAATAATAATAATAATAACGTTAATTCCCAACTTGTCGGTGGCATATCGTCTGATATGATCATAGTTTTATAGTCAGAATGAAGCATGACTTGGGGATTTGTGGGGGGCGGATTGCACAAAAAGAGGACAGTGTCAAAACGGTTAGGAATATCCGACAAAAAAGGGATGATAGATTTCTTTCCCAACTTTTTGGGAACAATAATTCCTCTATTAGCATGTTCCCTACAAGTTTGTAAACAAACTTATTATTAACACGTTGGGGATGACTAATATGGTTCCGTATTTACAGTCTGCATCTCGGCTAAATGTTAACCGTCCGAAATAGAGGCAGAAGAAGGCTATTTTAATGGACCTCGAAGGACTCTGTCTAATTTTGAAGACCTGATTTACTGTGTATCAAACAGCTCCAACGATCCCTAGTGGTTCTACGGACAAGAATCTTACAATACACTTTGCACTTCGATCAGTTGGATCGCGTTTCGGAACCGAATGAATCTACTGCTGAGACACATGTGAAGCGATGAGGCTCTCAGAAGCACGGGGATTTATAGGTTATAATAATGGCATTTTTGCGAACTTTTTGCGACATGCAAAATGGAGTATTGTCGGGTCAGCTCAGTTAATAATAATGTTATTAATAATAATAATGTTTATTCTCAACTTGTGGGTGGAATACCGTCTGGCATGATCCTATGTTTACAGTCAGAATGAAGCATGACTGGGGGGTTGTGGGGGTGCGGATTGCACAAAAAGAGTACAATGCCACAAACAATGGGGAATATCCAATGAACTAGTAATAATGGGTTTCTTTCCCGACTTGTTGGGAACGATGGACTTGGGGTCTGACTAGTTCAGAGGCATAGCCAGCTGGCATGAACTAAAGCTGAGAACCATTGCTGGCCATGAATGACCTTGGGCGGTTAGGCAAATGCCTGGAGTCACTACGAGCAAAAGTGGAGATGGAGGTGGAATAATTCAAATTGGGAGCACATGACGAGTTTTGTCTCAAAAATTTGGTTTAATCCGGAACTAAGCAGACTGATTGTTTGCAGTGTTGTAGGGAAGTCAGGTGCAGGGGGTAGGTTGGATGGGGACAAGGTGTTAATACATAAGGCCATCCGAACATCGTATACGGATTTGAAACTATGAAGCAGGTGAGCCGAAATTGCAGCGAAAAAATCAAGTTAACCATATTCGACCGAAAATCCATTTGATACGGAAGAGCTTGTCCCAGAGACGGGGGCAAATGAAAAATTTGCTGACTACAGGCTTGAATGAGCGGGGGGTTGCGGCCGAGATTCTGAAGTAAATAGTTGTGAGATTGCCATCACGCTGGGGATGACAGTGCCATGCCATCATTGGACAGCTCCGTGACGGTCGACAGGGGTGCCGCGATCAGAGAAGGGATACGCAGTTCCGCGACAGTTCACTCTGGGTGAGACGGAGATTGACACAAAGTCAGGCGGATGCAGGCTTATGGATAATTTCCGTTTCTTTGGAGGTTCGTGCGAGTGTATACCGGGGACAAGCCAGTTTGAATGAATAACAGTTCTACAGGGCGTTTGGCAACTGCAGCCGAGGTTTGAAGCTTCGGAAAATGGACAACAGGAAAGAAATAGAACGAAAGCAGTAGCGTGCAGCGAGTGTCAGGAGACATAAGATACAACGGTGTCAATAGAAAAATCTAAAAGGGGATGACGTGAAGCTAAATAATCCCAAGAAAGGTGAACAAATTTGCTGATCTAGAGGCTAAGTACTAGCTGCTTCAGAGCAGGTGTCTGGTTTTAGAAAGGTGAGAACTTTGTCGTCCAGGTAACTAACAGGGAGGCTAGATGTTAGACTATTTGAGAACGGGCGGTAGTTTTTGAGTCCTTGTTGTACAGAAAGAGAAGTTAATGTGAGCAGCAACAGTAGACAAGTGAAAAGCGGACAAGCAATAGCTTTCCAGATAGCTGATAAGAATTGCAGCTTCACTGAGATCTAATATATCAACCTAACAGGAAAGTAAGATTAGGGATCACCAGTCACCGAGTTGCTGCTGAAAAACTCCAGCAAATGAATAGCGCATGGCAAAAAACAGCTGTGGCTGCTTGTAATCAGGAAATGATAATTTATCACCATTTTGTGCATACGATCGCTCTAGATGACAAGAGGGAAGAAAGTGTGTGCTGTGGTTGGATGATGAGGTGGACTAGGGGTGGTATGACCCTACTAAGACGAAAGTGGCAACTCCTTGCACGTCGACGTTAGCCGTGAGCCCCACACAGTACTCTCAAGCTCCCCCATGCATGAATGTTTTTTAATATTCTTCTATTTATTTTTTTAAACCAAACGGGAGCACAGCTGTTTTCCGCTTGTATTTCTTGGTGTTGTGGGACACGTGACGACCGGAAAAAGGCCAGTCCAGCTACATACCAACTGCCTTTTACCTCCAAATTGCGAATGTTCATGGTAACCATCCGACTCTCAGTAACGTAGCCATCTCCATAGCTGAAGTTTCTTTCCTTCTAAGGATTAAGGAGTCTTTTGTGCCAGGGGCCGACGGCCTTCCAACCGTATTCTGAAACAAGGCGGCCGAGAAACTGGAGTCCTTGTATTAAATCTTTTCACCACTCTGTGAAATATGGAATCGTCCCCTCCCCGTAGAAGAAATCTATAATCCACCCGTATTTCAAATCCGGATCTAAACAAACTTCTTCTAACTACAGGAGAATCTACCATACCTCCCTTCTAATGAGAGTCCTTGAACGTCTGGTAAAGCGTCCATTAACCAAGTTCCTATTGACAACTAATGCCATAGATTAACGGTAGCATGTTTCCCCGTCGCAAATATCCGTTGGGAGCTACCAGCTTCACCTCTTCGAGGCCATCACAGCAGCCTACGACGCTGGATACTGCACTGTAGCAGTTTACCTGGATATTCAGAAAGCCGTCGAGCAGGTCTCCCATGAATCCCTACTGCATAAACTTGGTACCGTTGGCATCTCTGGCACCTTATTTCACTGGTTCGCCTCCTACCTATCTAACACGGCTCAAGTAACACAAGTTGGGGACATACAATCATCGTCACTATCGATCACCAGTGAAGTCATCCAAGGAGGCGTGCTAGGCCCTATTCTCTTCTTACTGTACATCAGCGGCGTCTTCAGTTCGATATCCCGTAGTAAAAATTGCGCACACATATCCCCGTCTGCACGAACCCTTATGCTTCACCAGATCAAGCAAGACTTAGACTCGCTGACTCGCTGGTCAAACGACAAAGACCTTAGCTTCTCCTCCACGAAATCCTGCACAACTTCCTACCGCTGATCCCTCCCGGATGATGCTTTCACAACAAGTGGAAGTCCTATCACTCATTCCATGGATATCAAAGATCTTGGCCTCAGATACTCCTGTACGTTTAACGTTTCCCACCAGGTGCAGTCCCAGGTTGCCCGAGCATGCAGGCTCGGTTTTTTAATACTGCGCTCCTTTACCTTCCAGACACAATGGTTGCAATTTTTAGGCTAGACGAACGACCAGTCGTCGAACTATGTTTCGTATTCTCCTCCTCTTAAACCCAAAGTTGTAGACTCGCATTCGAAAGCATTCAACGCTCATTCACGAAAAAGCTGTTCCCTCGGTCAAATCCTGTCTCTTATCGCTCTCGCTGTCAAACCCTAGGCTTTGAGCCACTAGGGCTCAGACGGTGTAAGATGAATCTAACTCTCCTCCAGCGCCTACTGCGAAAAAATGCCTTGATAGCAGAGGCTAGACCAAACGTGAGCTCACGTCCTAGTTACCCATTCCGTAACTCCCGCAAACTTTTACTGTCCCCCAGCTCGTAAAACATACGCCACTACTTCTTTCTATTTTGGTACGCTCGCATCTGGAACAGTGTTCCCGAGCAGCTGCGAAACATCACGCGTAACCATAATTTTTCTCAGTCCGTGGACAAATTATTTACCTGTGAAACTGCTGCCGTCCCTGACCTCCTATATGAATTAAGTCCAGTACACATTTGAGTACGGTGACGATAGTTAGTAGGCAAGTAAATGATACGGCTATCATATCTTCCTTACTTCAAGCCATTTAAGGACTGAAACGCTTACTTGATCTAAGTATGTTGTCTACCG
>NW_008752034.1:368507-372078 GCF_000715545.1 Opisthorchis viverrini | reverse complement strand
TACAACGGTGTCAATAGAAAAATCTAAAAGGGGATGACGTGAAGCTAAATAATCCCAAGAAAGGTGAACAAATTTGCTGATCTAGAGGCTAAGTACTAGCTGCTTCAGAGCAGGTGTCTGGTTTTAGAAAGGTGAGAACTTTGTCGTCCAGGTAACTAACAGGGAGGCTAGATGTTAGACTATTTGAGAACGGGCGGTAGTTTTTGAGTCCTTGTTGTACAGAAAGAGAAGTTAATGTGAGCAGCAACAGTAGACAAGTGAAAAGCGGACAAGCAATTTCCTTCCAGATAGCTGATAAGAATTGCAGCTTCACTGAGATCTAATATATCAACCTAACAGGAAAGTAAGATTAGGGATCACCACCGAGTTGCACAGTAGACAAGTGAAAAGCGGACAAGCAATAGCTTTCCAGATAGCTGATAAGAATTGCAGCTTCACTGAGATCTAATATATCAACCTAACAGGAAAGTAAGATTAGGGATCACCAGTCACCGAGTTGCTGCTGAAAAACTCCAGCAAATGAATAGCGCATGGCAAAAAACAGCTGTGGCTGCTTGTAATCAGGAAATGATAATTTATCACCATTTTGTGCATACGATCGCTCTAGATGACAAGAGGGAAGAAAGTGTGTGCTGTGGTTGGATGATGAGGTGGACTAGGGGTGGTATGACCCTACTAAGACGAAAGTGGCAACTCCTTGCACGTCGACGTTAGCCGTGAGCCCCACACAGTATCCTCAGGCTACCCCATGCACAAATGTTTTTTATTTTTTTCAGAACCAACGGAAGGACAGCTCTCATTTGCTTTCCTGGTGTTGTGAGACAAGTGACAAGCGGAACAAGGCCAATCCAGCTACAGACAAAGAGCAACGGTGCTCTTTTTCGGTTTTTCTCTGAATTAAATGCCAGGCTCAGAACCCCGGCGATGGGGCGATACACCCGTGCTACTGGAGGGGTGGCGAGCATACGTACGCACCATGGTGCAACGTAACACAGCGACCCTCCCCGCAGGGCGCACCCATCCACCACACGATGTTTTCATCCCTCGCGCATGCTACCAGATCTACAGGGTGAAAAGCCGCCGAGCAGTCATAATTGCGGTTTGTGAATTAATAAATGACTCCAGCTACCAGACATTTTATCCGGTCGGGGGGAGCCGGGCCAGTAAAACAGCTCAGTCATTTCGAACAAGCAAACAGCAAACAGTCACTGGAAGGGGCAAGTCGCGGAAGCAAACGAGACATCAGCTGCCTTTTGGGCTATGGGAGATTTTCAGAGCCTGTGTACTATGGCTTAACGAAGATGATGCATTGATGTAAGCCGCCTTGTCAAGTAGAGGCACCCCAATGTCGTACGTGTGTATGAATGAGTGGGCTGTGGGGCCAAACAAATATTCTATTAATAGCGCATCTTCGGACCCACCATTTGATATGCGTGCGCTGCGCGTGCTCGGGGGATGCAGAATGTGTCAGAACGTCAAGAAGCTTAAGCTCCAGTTTGGCAAAGACTAGTTAAATCCAGTCAAGGCAAAGCACCGTTAACTTAAGCTGACAAAGTTACTCAGGGGTGGGATCAGGCTTGAATAACTAGGAATAATTTGTCTGGGTACATAAGCTTAAGGCCGGACGAAGGAAATGCAACCAGGTCAGCGGAGACGGGCTTGACGATAGTTACGATGGCAGGCGCTGGACATTCTCTGCAACTCACCTACGCTTTAGAGAGCGGGAGATGTAGTCGCAGGAAGTGAACGTCCGCATAAAAGATAGATAAAGTAGTAAGTTATAGATAAGAACACTTGGGATGGTGGTCGTCGAACTTGTGGTTTAATGCTAAGGGTTTTAGGCTAAGACCTAGTAACAGGATAGCCAGGGTGAGTGCGCAGATTAGAAGTGCTTAGAACCTATTTCAAAAATTCTAGCGTAAGCTGAGACGCGAAAAGGCGCTCAGCTCCTTCAATAGAAATTTCAGGAGTGATGGCCTTTCGAAAGCCTACGTGAGATGAGGTAGTACGGTTATGGGAAGGGAGCTTGTTCCATAGTTTGGAATACAAGCAAAAGAAAAATGTTTTGCCTAAAGACACTTCAACGTGTCGACAATGGGAGTAAACATCTAGGGTTGTGGATGTCATATAGAGTACAGGAATTAAATTCAGGGCAGCAGTCAGCTATGTAAGCCCGCCGGGAGACCAGGCAATGCAGAAGGCCCGGATTCAACCCGAGGCGCCTTAGCCATAATGGATCCAGCCCAAGTGACAAACAACGAAAACGATACGGTAGTGTGGGCGACACCAGAAACAGGGACTTAGTAAGTGAGCGCTGCACATTTTCTACAGCATTCCGGCATGCCTGCGAATACTGTGAGGCGAATTCGGGGCTGGATTAAAGAATGGATCTTACAAATTGTTTAAAGATGGCAATTAAACAGGATTTATTATGAAACGATCTGCGAATGTAAGCGCAAAGCTTGCGAACATTAGTCGTTATGCACCATGCATGTTGGTTGAAGCCAAATGCACAGGAATAGCTAAGGCCTAGGTCTCTCAATTCGGGGAGGGCAGGAATCGAGAGTCCATTAAGAGTAAGCGTCCCAGAAGGAATTTGGAATCGATGTGACAGGGCTTGGCATTTTGGAACAGCGATAAAAAAACAGGAGTTGGAAGATCAGAGTGATAAAGAATTCATATCAGACTGAACGTTAGCAAGAGTAGAAACAGTCGCCGACCTTGAACGTGTAAGCTATCTTGATGTCATCAACAAACAGCAAAGGGGTGATCGAGTCGGTGACGTTAATATCGTGTAGTAAGAACAGTAGAGGGCCAAGCACACTACCCTGAATAACTACATTGGTGATGGGAAGGGCCGAGTAGGAGGGATCCCCGATTTTGAAGGCCTGGGCTCTTCCAGTGAGGCCCGAAGTGAACCATCACAGTGGTGGGCCACCAATCCCCGTAGATTGTAGTTTGTTGAGGAGTGCACCGTGAGGAACTTGGTCGAATGCCAAGCGAATACCAAGATGGATAAGAATAATACGCAGTTCGGTATCGTAGGCGGACGAAATATGATTGAAGAAATCAACCTGGCATGTGTTAGCTGACCGCCGTGCCCGCCGATTGTTAAGGGTTTTGATGGTGAGCTGGTAGTCCATGACAGGGGATTTGATAAGGCGCTCTAGGGTACGAAGGAGAAAGCAGGCATGGTAGATGCCACGATATTTGGCTAGAGCTGTTCGTGGACCTGACTTATACTGTGGGACAATGGTAGGGTGCTTCCATTGATTAGGGACCGTGCCAGCGATAAGGGAGATATTGAAGAGATTAAGGATGAGGGTCGGGACTTCCCGGCCATCAGCTTTCAAGACAAGCGAAGAAATACCCTCAGTGCCTGGAAAACTGGAGTCTCCATGGCGGGCGAGAGACAGAGTTACGTCAGACGACGTAACAGAGAGTGTGCAGGGGTTGGGGGTTGTCTGGTTAGCAGATGTGGTCACTTCGTACCCAGGTGGGGAACAACAACACAGCAGGGGGGGAAGGCAAAATCAAGAATGGGCCTTATCGTGTATTCAGAATCGTGAGT
>NW_008752034.1:298853-368464 GCF_000715545.1 Opisthorchis viverrini | reverse complement strand
TGCTCGCACTAAAGCAGAAACATTTTGATGACCATAAGTGACCTTGGACGGTTGGCTTGGTGACCATGGTCAGGAAAGCCTGCGGTAAAGATGGAGAGTTTGAGAAGTTCGGGCTTGAGACAACCGACAAAAACAAAACTGAGAACACCACAAACGATAGATTCAGCTGGGTTCCATTTGAGTCTCTCGAGAAACCAAATTAGTTTGCAACTGAATGTATATTCGCCAATTTCGTGCGATTGGGTTTCAAGTACAAAATAGTGTTGACGAAAACCCGGGGACTGCGCCTACCTGATGAACCCAAAAAGGGCGAAACCGGCCGTGATCTGTCGACGGATATTCAGCAAGCTTATGAGCAGTAAATTACAAACAATAAACAGTTTAGTTGGAAGCAGGGAAGGCCCAGTAGTGACTGTTTTTTGGGGGGAGGTCAGGTTTCAAATCCGTTTGGGAGTAATATTTCGTATTAACAACTTGTGCTGAATAAGCGTCGTAAGGAAAATCGTTGAACATGCGACCTGGGAAAAAAGAAATTGCAGCCCCAAACGAAGGTGGAGAGGGACGGAAGAAGTCTTCAGCTGATTAAAACTACCTGGTCCAGAAGACGGCTTCCGAAATTTAAAAGGTAGCAGAGGGTGTTGAGGTGCTTGTTCACACTCACGCTCGTTGTTTCAAACAAACTCCAAAACATTCAACGGTCGGCATCACTTGAACAACCGTGCGTAATCGCACTTATAGATATCTGGTCAAACCGGACGCCTCCGATGCAGAGAACTCGATGGACACCTACCCCATTTTACAAGTTGATTGGGAGGACAGGAGGCCACTGGGTCTGCTAACACCCGGCACAGCTCTCATCGACTGTCCTCTCCGACACAACGCCAGAACGTTTTGTGGTGCACTGTTGGTTTCAATTTCACTGCACGGGACTAAGTTCTTTGTCCCGACGTGTCCCTCTATGACCCCTGAAGTCGACCGGATTGCAGTCGGTTGTTCAAACAAACCCTTGAGCGGCTGTCCTCCAGCTATCGCTTCCAGAATCCCTTGCTGGTAGGTGGTTTACACGCGCCCAAGACCGCCTGGATGGAGTTCAGACACATTAGGTCTACAAAGCCAGATACTTAACCTCGTCGGGAAAAGCCGAATGGTACAATATAAGTACATTAGACACCGCCGGAGCGATGGTCTAGCCGCTTTCTCCTTGAGGGACAGAAACGGATCATCCGTGGGTGAGCGAATAGTGGTAGGTAAAGCCTGCATAAAACACCACACAGACCTGCGTCTTGCCACAGCCACCTTGTCGCATCTAATCTTTTCGAGATACAACTATGAACGACCGTCAATTGATTTGGTCTTCACGGAGGAGTACGTCCCAACTCTCGCTCAAGGTAGACCCCTCCGCTGTGATGATAAGATACAACCAAGGATTAGGAAGAATCGTCGCTCACACTGGCAAAGCATTTAAATCTAATATTTCGCCGCTCGCTGGACGAATGAAATTTTTCCTCTGCCTGGAAGGGAGCGATTTGCACTCCACATATAGGGCTGAGTACCACGTGTTGTCCAGCAGCTTCAGACTTAGCAGACTCCCTAACATACCGTGTAAGATGTTTGAACGCGTTCTGAAACAGACATCGTAAATCACGTCACATCCAACAATCTGATATTTGGTCGTTTGCTTGTTCGCTGAGCTGGGCAATTTGGTTGCAACCAAATGCAACCAAATTGCCCAGCTCAGCGAACAATCCAACGACCATCTACGCTTCCTGAGCTACCGACATTCTCCTTTATAGAAAATCTGATATTTCCAGCGCAATATGAATTCCTCCCAAACCGTTCTTGCTTGATGAACATTATCATTTTTGGACGGCTTAGTCCAGGTTAAGGATGGAGAACTCACATTGGATGCGACGTCTCGAAAGCGTTCGATCGTGTCCCATTCCACAAGCTTTGGTATTATGGGATCCCAGGGGAGATTTCAAGCTGAAAAAGGCATTCACATCATGCAAAAGAACCTCAACCTACACTCCTTTGGAAACGGTCCCCAATGGAGTTACTGAAGGCTCTGTATCGGGATAACTTTTTTATTTGGCCTACATCAACGATATCCCGAATTTTTGCTCAAGTCTGGGTTCAATGATGGCCTGAAATAATAATGATTTTATTTACAAAACTCCGGGTAATATGCCAACGGGGCACGCTTGGACCATCACAACCTGAACGCGGCTAGTACCGACACAACGGGAAGAAAGGTGCCACCACAGAGGCAGCCTTACTACCAGAAATATCAACGGTATATTGAAAGCAACAAACAACAACAACGAAGCAATGTGGTACGAATGGTTCAGTAACTAAGTCGAAGTAAAACTTAAAAACCATTGCTAGCCATGAGTGATATCGGGCAGTCAGGTAAATAGCCAGGGTCACGAAAGGCAGAGCTGAAGTTATGAAGACGCAAACGAAGACAAACGGCAGTTTTCATTTTAAAATTACGGTGTACATTGAAACTAAGTGGTGTTATTGTTGGAGGGAAGTTAACTGAGGTGATAGCGGTAATGCATGGAGTCGAACGAAAAACGTAACTACGATTGTTAGAGTTGTGGCAAGGACAAACTGAAATAGCAGTTACAAACCGGGATGGTTAGATCTGAAGAAAAGTTCTAGGGGGTTGGAATGAGCTCGTTCAAGAAGCGGATGATGACGGTCGAGAGCATAAGAAAAATACTCGGGGCATCGCAGTGACGTGCCATCATTCCACGGACATACGTAGGCTTCTGGAAAGCCCTAGAAACGACGTCAATAATGCGACAATTGGGTGGGGAATGCGGAGTTGGATGTGGGTCAAACGAGAAAATTAACACATGTGGAGTCATGCAGATGAAGAGTTACAGGCAATTTCAATTGATTTAAGGGATCACGCGGGCGTAAGTCAAAGCCAAGCAAAGACGGATTATTGATTGTCATACGGGGCTTGCCGAGCAGCTAGTACCGACGTTTGAAGCTTTAGAAGAGGGAGAATGGAGAGGAAACGAGGTACGATCTGTAGCGTCTTATGGGTGCCGGTTGGTATCAGATAAAATAGGAAAAATAAGCTAAAAATGGTAACAGCAGGCTAAATGAACTTACGAAAGGGTGGATATTTGTTGGCTTACCTAAAGAATAGGCCTAGCTGAGGTTGATGATGTGGAATGAGGGTGCGACAAATCACTGTCGTTATGTTTCTTCTCGACGAGTACGCAGGACATTTAGATGGCGGTGCAAGTGTCTACCATTGGTGGTCTCCTGCTTTGTGCTTAGCCTTGTTCGGTCAGAGGGCGTATGGCCGGGCAAAGTTTGGTTGCATAGTTTTGAGAGGGTGATGACAGCCCCTAAAGTAGCGAGTGATCGGGCTAGCCGTTTGACTGGCTGATTTGAGCAATGAGAGAGTGAATCAGACAGGTGATTTCAGGTCAGTTGAAGATTACTATCATAAGGTTTATGTTGTGTAAATGGATAGGATTAATAAGAAGAGGAACTGCAGACAGATAATAACCGGTTGAGGGGGTGATTCCGAGATGATGGAGATATTGGAAGCTAACCGTGGGCAACTACGTGAACTGGATAGAAAATATTGTGTTTCGCATGTCATTGTTTCACTGCTGTCAGCTCCAAGCAAATTGCGGTGCATGGCGAAAATATCCAAAAGACGCTGGCTATGACTGCTGTTATTCACGAAATAACAAGGCCCTTATTTGTATGTGATTTTTCTAGGGATAAAAGGAGTGAGCGTGTGTGGTATCTGTCTGATGAAGTGAGCATAGAGTGGTGCAACTGCAACTAATAGGAAGGCGACAACAGTCATGCACGACTTTGTTAGCCATGAGCCTCGCAAGAATATCTTCAGGCTACCCCATGAGTTTCTAAAGTCAGACGAAAGCGCTGCTGTTTTTCACTTATATTCCGCGGCGTTGCGAGATAAATGAAAGCACTGGAAGTTGCGAATCAGCTATCGACACACAACAACGGTGTACTTTTGTGCATTTCCTGAATTAAAGGTTAGTTTCGGAGCCACCGGGCGATGTGCAAAAAAACCGTGCTACAGGAAGTTTGGCAGATATGCAAACGCACCGTGGCGCAATGCACAGAAACCACACACACCGCCACACAAGGTTTTCATCTCTCATATAAGCTAAAATCAGCAATTTGGCAAGCCGCCACACAGTCATAATTGTGGCTTGCGTATTAACAAAGAACTCCGGCTACCAGATATTTCATCCGGTTGGGTGTAAAGCCAGGCCAGTGAAACAGCTCAGTCAGTTTTCGCAGGCATATGCATCCGCTGCGCTGCGATGTTCATGAAAGTGAAGAACCACTGCCTCATTTTGGTTAAAATTAGTTTTAAGTTGGCAAAGCAAGGTGCCAGGCTCTAGATAGGTCTGACAGAGCTAAGAGTGGAACCCTGTTGAAACGAACGAAGCTCAAGTCTTCTGGGCGTAGAAGCCCAAAGATAGGGAAAAATAACTGAGTCAGTAGAGATGAGCATAAAGTGAAATACGAATCAGGAGTTTCATCGGTATGTGAGGCCTTAGGTGTCAACATCTTCAGACATCAAATCAGCTAGCAGTTGCTGTGAGATTTAGTTCTATTAAGCTTGTTTGAGTTCTGAATCAACCGGATTGTTATCAGTCAACCGGAGATTTGGCAGCTTGTGTTTGCCCAAACAGCGTATTAAAATGTAGTGAGTGAAGAATGTATAACTTGAGTACTCGATTGAGTCGGGTTGCAGCGATCGACACTTGTCGGTGGTAACTTATGAGCCAGCGGCATAAACATGAAGCAATGCGTTTCACGCAAGCGCTGTGCGTGCCAGCACATGCAGCTAAAAATATTCCGCAGATAGTTATTGTAGGTGCGTTTGATTGTAGGTAGGAAGGAGATTTCATCTCCCCAAGGTTACTGGCTTTGAATTGTTAGTTATATTCTTCGCAGTTGGGTGTGCAGGACACAGATGCACTGTGAAAATCCAGAATGATTCAGCTATAAATTCGTAGAAGTCCATAGGGCAGGTTCACTGGTGGACGATTTTTTTGAATAATTTAAGTCGGACTCCGTCCAGCCGAATTTTTTTATTTTGTCAAAGTATTATTATAACTTTCATTCAAAACTAATGGGTGGCATACCTTCAGGGGAGAGCACAGCGACAGAGAAGAGACATAAAGAGGCATGCCATCAGGAAATGCTCGGTAATGCGTCGTATAAAAATGCCAGTAGGCGGGACCCAGACCCCGGGCAGTTAAACACAGTTATAATTGAGGTGGTGCGGCGGAAAATTAAGAATAAAGGAAAAGTGATTTTGGTGTGATGGAATCAGCAAAGGTAGCTGGTTAAAAATAAAAACTTACTGTTGATTCCCCCTGTGAATCAACGGTGAACAAGGGTAACTTTCCTTGTTTTCTGACTACTCATGAGTAACATGATTTACACTTGTTTATTATGACACCGTTTCGTTTTCTTGCTGCTCGTTCCCCCCCCCCGTTTTTCCTACTTAAGGTCTGCTTATCCCTTAGTAAGTGATGTCAGTATTTTGTTGCCCGTCTCTCATTGCCTGCAAGTTCGCCTCGATTGCACCTAGTTTCGTGCGCCCACTCCGACGGAAAAGCGGGCAGACCGGGTATCGAACCCGGACCCTCCGGACGACAAGCAAACGCGCTACAGACTGCACCGCCCTGACGTCCGGGGTGGCTGATTATTTTGTATTACCCGTGTATCACGCCTGCCAGATAGCCTTTGCTGAGCTTTGTTTTAAACGGACGAAGCCGGTAATCTGACCTGTCGCGCGACATGAGCGGCTGCGTCGACGCCGACCGAAAGACGGTCCCTCACATCCCGAACGTGCTGACTCCTGCGCCGTTACGGCCAACTCACACTATCAGACTGCCCCTATATGTATGTTTGTACATCGTTTGGTACTTACTTGTAGTTGACCCTATAGAAATCCGTGCTGTGACAGTGACTACTTCCCGCTCCTGCAGATTGCGTCATTGTTGATTGTACGTTTGCTTAATTCATGATGCTTACCAATCCCTTTGTCTGTAGGACCAGTTCCTGTCAGTCCTCAGTATATCATCTTCTGCCCCACGTCTGTCTGACTACTGGCTATTGACTACTAGCTACGAGCTGCGTATAATCAAATAGCCGCAATCACCCTGTGAGATCCGTAACCGCCCGGATCTTACACTTATAGTTTTGAACTAAAACCAACGGTTGCCGCAAGAATAGCCATCGGGTGTCAGCGCAAGCCAAAAGTAACAAAACGAATAGGGTAAAAGCACTTAGACATAGCCGAGAAGGAGGTTCCCCACCAAGTGGATATGGGTGACTAGACTTCGGGTAAATACACTTCTTTAGCTTGGTGTGTGTCCGTTAATTGGGCTTATCAGGGCAGCAAATATGCTGACAATGCATGCAACCAGACTGCCGTCATAAAATTGATTGATGGGTTCATGGACAGAATTACTGGACAGATCACTGCGATTCCGGTGATTCGGAGTTTTGAAATTAATTTACCCGAATTAGACGAGTTTGAGCGTGCATGTAACTGGGTTGTCCGAGAATTATCAGAGATACGCTGAACTACGGGCAAGCCACCAGACTGGTTTCGGTGGTCGCGGCACCGACATCGCGAAGTTTTACATGAGTTAATCGAAAGTTACGCATGCGAACACCCTGACAGAATCAAATGCGTTTATTAGGCTAGTTAGGATTGGTAAAGGAATGATCGGACTAGCGTGCAGCAAAGTAACTAAAGAGAAGGTTTATTTTTAAATGGTGGCTGGCATGACTTTGGTATGATCATGATGGTAAAATCAAATTATTGGCACAGCGGACGTCAGTTGTTGGTGCGAAGCAAAGTGCAAAAGCCGAGCAGCCGCATAAATGGTGGATTTTGTCGAACACAGATAAGATCATGCATAAACCAGCATGATCAAAGTACACTGGAAATTAAGGGATGAAGGATAATATTGTCAGCTTTTCTCCAGCTATCTGGAAACACCTCAAGCAGGATTGGACCGCTACATTTGGAGGATGGCGGGCAACAACACAAAGGTGGAGGATAAAACTATTTGGTTTATCTAGGCGCGTGTTAAAAAGCTGTAAAATGCGAAAAATAAGAGAAGAGAACGAATATGGAGTAGCGGGATTACGGCAGCGAGCCATCGGGTTGACCTGAACTAACACTGAAAACGGTTGCTGTCGCTGCATGGCCGTGGAAATTTGATTTTATGGTCAGGGTCATCATATATAAAAATGGAGATTGTTAGTTACGGGGATTCGCGAAAAAGCGACTGATAGATACCACTGTGAAGAGAACAGACTGAAGGAGTATCAAGCTGGCTAACTCAAATGGAGGGGGTTGTGGATTGTAAGAGGGCGGTCCCTAGGATGGTTTTTTATCTAGAAAATAAGGTTACGAAATGGCGAGAGGGTTCAACCCAGAGTAATTGGGGGTAACTGTAGCGGATGTGACATCGTACAATGTATAGCAGTGCCATGCCACCTTTGCATCAACATACTCCAATTTCTGAACGTCACGCCTGCGGTGATCAGACGGGTTATGCGCATTCATGTGGCATCTAGATTAGGGTCAGCCAAGGGTATTACCGCGGGTGGAGTCAATTCAGTGCGAAATAACTGGTATTTTCAGTTCACTTGGGGGCCTATGTAAAAATAAAGCTTGAACCGTGTAGGATGGACGACAGCACACGGATAGTTCCTAGCTAGGGTGTCCGTGAGAATATGGGTGAAAGGAAGAAGACTTTCGTTGCGGAGTTTTTTATTAGAGAAACATCAACTGAACAGTTACAGACTATTGGACAGTGAGTCAAAACTCTCATATGCATACTGTTTACAAAAACTGAACATCCATCTTCTTGAACGCGTCTTCCTGATTGTTCCTGGCTATTCCTTGACTGTCACTCGAATGCAACCAAATAATACAAAGCAACTCCACAAATTCCGTAATAGATCTCACCCTTTAAGAAACGTGAAGTGAATTTACGAGAAGACACCATCTGCATGCCTCATCAGTAGTTTTTACCGTTACATATGTAGATTTTGAAGCGAAGCATGTTTCGTTGCAGTCGCTTAGTCAGGATGATTTAGTGGTCAGTTCTAAGCTAAGATTCGAGATGGATAGTAGGTCACTAGAGGTCGCACGGGAAATAGTTTAATGAAGCCCGAAATGGGGAGCATCAATAGTTTATTCCAGTTTACTGGAATTCAGAAGGACTTGTTTGAACAGAACCCGATACCTAAGTCCTTTGCGGCATCTGTTCTTGTTGACTTGGTGTTCACTTGGAGCAAGTAGAAGTACAAGGTTGTGCACTACTCATCTGATCTACCGCAAGCCGAACACGGACCTGCTTAATGTAGGTAAAGTTGAGAAACTTTTTCCATGAGCTGCGTCGCCCGGGGGATCTTCTATTTAGAGCCTAGTGTTGAACTTGATTGTCAGTGGGATTGATTGACGCTGAAGGTCGAACAAAGGCGATAATTTAAAATAACAAATATTTAACGTGCAAAATAAATCGGGTATTTCGACATCGATGACCTGAGGAATGGATTCGGAGGCCGGGATAAAGAAGAGCATCCTCAAAAAACAAGAAGAACGCCGTAAGTGACGGGCATACAATGTTCTGTGAGAGCGTCTAAGTTTTCAACATTGTTAAATTATGGCGAATGAATATTTTGGAGTTTTTGCATAGCATAGCAAGTACGTGAGCTTCTTCGGTTGAGTAGAATGTGCACGATTCATCTGTTTGCGTTTTTTCTTTTAAATAAGTAAGTCAAGTGCGGCCAATATTTTGGTGGTTGACATGAAACTTATAACTTGCTTGTTTGTGGCATGCGGCCTATATGGATAAGGGGAGTCATTGGCCGTAATTGGTTGTTTTACCGGAACGTCAACTGTCAAGAGGGATATCCGGACACGGCAAAAATACGCATGCTTGCTTAGCCTTATTATGATAAGGCAAAGTTCTATTACCATAAAACAATGAATCAAAGATAAAGTGGAAAGAACTGGAAAAGCTCTGCTGTGATAAGATATCCTAGCTGCAGCCATCTTCCTGTGTTCTATGAATGACAGTGGTCTCCTGTAAAGACACACTCAAGGTATCTTTTGCGAAAGGCTAACCGTAGAATTTTACGTCATGTATCCATTCTTAACCGGGTCTTTCACGTACAAGTAACAGTCGAACGCAGCGGACTTGAGATTGGCTTATTTTTTTACAAATGGAAAGCATGAAAAGATGAATCAATATAAAATAGACGTAACAGCGTGGGCAGAAAAAGCAAATATAGAGGTCGAATTACCAGAAGTCGTTTATAAACAATCTCATAACACCTATGTCACGGAACTAGAGAGAAAAGTCCGAAATCATCCCAGAAAAAGGTGCTTTAAAAGCGGAGAAGGACGGCGGCACCAAAATTCTCAGTGAATGCAATTTTTTTGGAGTGTCTGGCAAATCCCTGTGACGTGGTCAGGTTTTCAAATACATGAACTTAGTAACCAACCAAAACCCAGAAGTGGAGGTCACCACGTCATTCGCACTGGTGCGGAAGTAGCACCTGAACCTGGAAGATTCCACGTAGCAGTACAACAACTGTCGTCTTAAAACCTGTACCGTCAAGGTTTTGAGGAATACCGCGGCGACAAACATTGATATGAACAAATAGTTGTTTGAGGGGATAATGTCAGCTGCCAGCGGTTTTACGGCATTTTTGGAATAACGGCCATCTTTCTAGATCTTCCATAGTGCACTCAAATGGCCATTTCTGACAGCTAAGGCAAAGCACTTTAAAGAGAAAACAAAACAAATACTGATTCCGCAGATGGAGGTGGAAAGATTGTCGGTCAAGGTCTTTGGCTTGATCTTTAATATGTCACATATTTGTCTGGTAGCTCCAAATTTGCGCTGTACTTTGCATGCTCTTTTGGGGTGGAAAAATAGGGATGCACACTCGGTATCAATTTAAAATCGGTGAAGACACCTCAAACTTTCCGGAGAGCGATACACCAGACACCTGTGCAAACGGGGCCATACAAGCTTATTGGATTACAACTGCACTTGGGAAGCTAATTTTGGCTATCGATAATTGACCGTACACTGTGTGTGTGTCATATGTCTCCTCAAAGTCATCCAAAAACGTGATCTGGGGCCCTGGGTTTTCTGAAAACGGACAATTTATTTGTTAGCCGTTTAAACGAAGTTTCCAAGTAAATCATTCCTTTTCCTTTTATGCAGACATACTTTGAAATGATAGTTACTCCCTTTACTTTCCTTCTCGGATGTTTCTTGGGATAGAATTTATGTGCATCAAATGCAAAGCTTTATCGTTCCAAAATCGAGCGAGAATATAGATTAGTCGGAAACGCGGCATATGTTCATGTTTTTTATTTGCTTAAATTGGATACAAAGAACAAACACTTCCATCGCTTTGATTGCCTTAAATCTGCAACAATTTGCTTTGCTTGGGAAAGCTGCTCTTAGTCCGGTAGTCACGGAATTTTGAATGCTAACCGGATTATGGGCTTAAAAAGGCCAAAGTCTTATACATACTTTAATGGCAAATGGCCAAATGGAAGGGAAAATATATCACAGATAAAAATATCTCTCTGGCCACTTCCAGGGAAGAGCCGAATTTTACCTTGCTTTTAATCCCAGCTTCCAGTTTAAATACTGCCTCAAGACTTGGAAGGTCAAAATATGGACTCAAACCTGCTACATCCTTGTCTGTTCACTCTATAGGATAAGCTGCTTACTAAGACTGAGAAACGGAACTTTAGTCTGGCAAAGTAAGACTTTGATAGCGGAGAGTTATTGGCAACTTTTTATCTGGTGTGTTATTTTCCCACCTTTTAGTCACTCCTTCTGTCTTATCACAATAGGAGATGAAATGAGCCCGTGATACATTTTTGCAACTGCCAAGTTTGTCTGTGCCTGACACTCTTGTTTTGAACAGCTTGTTGATGATAAAAAAGCAGAACGGTTCTGGCCAATCTAACTTGTGACCGTTGTTCTTAAAACACAAAGCTAATTTCCAGCTAGTTGAGCGCCGCCGAGTGCTACACGTTTACTGGTAAATAGGTTCATGGTAGAATGCTGATCAGTTGAAGAATTTGTATTCTGAGGTCTACTAAAGTATTCTCTCCGCTAACGCTAGGTATTGGGGCCAAAATTGTCAGTTTGTGGCGAGAAAGAGCAGCAAAATAGGCAAAGTTGGTTGGTGGAAACAGCAGGAATTACAGCAATTGTGAATTATTTAATTTATTCAGTTCAAGAGGAGAACAAAAAGTGTGCAGGCAATTGAAGATAATTTCAGTAAAAAGTTAAAAAAAATTGTTCTGTATTAAGATGTAAGATGAGGCGTTTCTCCTCAAATGTGAAGCCCAGTCGCAATGAATACTATGTATGTTGTCATGTTTTTGCACCCAAGATTTTGAGAATTATAGCAATTTGGTTTAGTGGAAAAAATCCTTATCTAATTGATTTCTTGTCTAAAATCATCAAATGAGTATCATTTTTCTAGGTTTGTTGATAGTCGTCAGCAGTGTGCATTTCACTAAACCCACAGTTTCTAACCAGTGACCTTCAGGCCACTAGTCGAGTACAAATCTTTGGCCCCGAGCAGCTGACCGACAGTGTGGTTTGCCCCCAATTAGACAGCATACAACAACACTCATTCATTAGTCATGGGAACCACATCTCGTGGTCACGTACCGACATTGCCGTTTGAGTGATGACTTCTGAGGTGAAGGTGTCAGGTATCTTGCGATAAGTATGCCGAGAAACGGAGTGTCCGGCCGCACGTCCACAATAATACAGAAAACCCTCCGTCGCACAGGGTTTCTAATTATGCGCAAAACTCTTCGTGTAAGAGTAGTAATTTCATGGTTGGCGTTGTCAATCTTTTGCTAAATGTGCTCCAATACAGCGAACAAATATTCAGTGTACCATAGTTCCGATTAACAATATTGATTTACACAGACTGCTTTATCAGTGAGATAAATTTGAATTTGGGTTTTGAAAAACATTTATTGCGTTACCCAAATCGTATGTTTCTTGGAGCTTCACGAAACCAGGTGTTGTTCAGTGTGGAACTTTTGAACGGTTTTGGACGTTGCTGATTCGTTTTGCTGTCTAGTTGCACATGTTTACACATTTGAGTGCACATGTTGTGGAGCTTTTAACTCTAAAAATCAGCTAGTCTGTTGTTTGTGGTTTTAATCGTCCGAATCAGCGCTAACCGCACTTTATCGCTACGGTATAACCTAATGCACATTTTCTCTATTTTACTAAATAAGTTTGTGCGGAATGACATTCGATCATTTCATAATTGCTTCTCAATCCTTGTTTATCCATTGACGAGCAGTTCTTTTTAAAACTACTTCATATGCCATCTTTGTAGAAAGAGAGCTACTCCAACTTTAAAGGCCAATTTAAAGTGCAACGCTTAACGGATCCAAACTGGTCTTCTTAGTAAGCAGTACCAGGTTTATCATATCATTTTTCGTGTTATGTAGTCAACCGCATTTGGAGGGCAAAATAGTTTAACTACGCTGGTCACTTAATATTTCCCCGTAGGGTTATTTTGCTCAAGTAAAAGTTTTCTCCAACGCACTGGACATTTCAAGAGCCTTCTGGCCAGTTTTCAATAAATTTGCATACTATAGCAAAGTGTGATGTCTATTTTGACGAAGAATTCTGAATCCTTCTAATGTGAAATAACTTTTGAGCTTTCACGACAGTATTTCAAATGATATTCGTAAGAAATAACTCGTCCACGATAGATGAACCGATCACACTGCGCAGGTTGTGCTTTATTAGTCACGTGCTCCGTATGCTAGTCGGCCAACTTCGTCATGCGGTTGTTTTCGCATTATCACATGAAGGGTGGAAACGAGCCAGCGGAAGTCAAACAAGGACTTGAAAGCGAAGTATTTAAGCCATTACCAGCAAACTCAGCGGCGCTGGTCATTGCCGTCTTCCTGGATTAGGACCACATATCAGTAGTTACAGACATTGTCAGACATGGCCCAGTCTCACCCTTAATGGCGCTTGTGCATTCAAGCTATTGCGTTCAATGCTCCCTTCCCGATTCCTTCATTCAATAGTCCACTGACGGTGCTGTATTAACGTACCAATCTATCACCTCTTGCCTTCACTGAGCAGCTGTCTACTCCACTTTCCCGGAAGCTACAACCACAGTCCAAAAATCAGTCGGTTTTTATACCTGGTAATGATGGCGATTTACGATAACAACAATTGTAAGCGTGGGTCAAAATATCTAACTTGTAGCTGCTCACTGGAAGTACTCACTTGTGTACATAAGTGACAAACCATCGAATCACCTGATTGTTGGGTTTTGGCGCCTCTTAACTGGCTTTAATCGTTCCAGGATTGAATGCTAACAGTGCCTGGAGGATGTTAAGACACCTAAAACAAAACAAGAACGGAGGTGATTTGGAACGTTTCGTCGATCACCGGCGCCAAGAGGCACAATTCCGACGTTTACTTGTCCTACTTTTAAGGAAAGCTGGCCATAATTCGCACATATAATGAACTTCAGTTTTTTGTGATCCCTCCGAGTAAACAGCCAGTGATCAGCAGTAATTTCTCATTGAGTACTAACAGTCGTCACCAGATTTGTAGGGCGCCAATTTACCTGACTGTCGTTCAAAAGGGGGTTGGAGGCGTTAAGCTATTCACGCTTGGTATCAGAAGTGTGTCTCGCATACGTTGATAGAGAAATGATAACGCAGTCGCCTCGTATACCAGATGTCCATCATGGCCAATGACATATACCTCTGGTTATCTCTAACAGGAGTAAAACCCAGCACAATTGTGAAGCGAAGTTCCGGTCCTTACTAAAACGCAAACTGCCTTTCATCTGTAGATGAAATGTAAATGATGTGAACTTTTTCCAGAAAAAACTCATGGCAAAACCTGTGGCACACTCATTAGTTTGAAACTACATATTAAGTTGGAAAATCATTTAAGCATGTCTGATTTTTATGAAGGTCAAAGACATTTTCACGCAGAATTTATACATCGTTGTGCCGAGAATAAGACCCTTCGATCGCGAAAGCATATTTTCTTGGAAAATACTGTATACATTCAAACCCTCCTGTCATCAGGTTTTGAGGAGATAAAATATTCCTATATTTTTGGAGCAATATTTTAAACACTAACCAGTTTGTACACTTCTAGATCATAAGAAAAAGGAAATATTTATTCTTCAAGGTTTCATTTCTTAGGCAGATGAGATTTTTCATTTAAGTTTGCTGGGAAGCGCGTCTGGCTTCAAAATCCCAGTTCTCATTGTCGCTGAGACAAAAAAAACACATTTGGCAGGTTACTAATTTAGGAAAGAAGAACGATTTACTTGTTATTTTCATAAAACCTAGTCGCATGAATATGAATTTTAGACAAGATAACATTATTTAAAGCTTGATTTACCACAGCCTAGTTTAATTCGGAAGGAAGTCTTTCCCTTTCTTCCTGGAAAGTCGTTTCAATGTAAGCAAGTTGCATCAGGATTGAGCCCTAGTGGTACTTTTTACGGAGTTCAACTACGTATTTAGTCCAAAATGTACACCAGAGAAATTTTCGGACGCAAGTGATTGCGCTTTTTGTCTTTAGACAAAAATACTATCCATATATGGGACATCGCAGTCGATTTAGACAGAAACAGAGTCAAGCAACAAAATCGGATAACGGAAGAAACCATGTTACAACCAAACTTGTGTGAACAAAGCATTGACTACGCTTATTTTGGAGTAGGTAAAAGTCGCCACTAGCCAAGACGAGCTTTGGTCCACATGAACTTGCAGCAGCAAAAATAACGATGTTGTGGGATCATAGCTGTGGAACCTGATGTCGAATGCACGCACCTTGAGTCAATGACCGTGCATTTAAGTCTATTGTAATGAGCTAGCATACGCACTCGGACCTAAAAAATAGGGCATGTAAGGTTAAACACGTAGAACCGCTATTTCATCGGACGTAATGGGTTCAACGTTGTCTCAATTAAAATATCGATTGCCAATGGTTGACGCGAATCTAATCCCTGGTTGGCGAGGTCAAACCTTGAAGTAAGCGTATAAGCTAGGATCTACAACAGTGTGGAGAAACGGTTGGGAATTGTTCAAATGTCACGGAACGATTAAGCAATACTTTGCTTCTAGCAGCACTAGAAATTAAA
Source organism: Opisthorchis viverrini (assembly GCF_000715545.1). NCBI lineage: Eukaryota > Metazoa > Platyhelminthes > Trematoda > Opisthorchiida > Opisthorchiidae > Opisthorchis > Opisthorchis viverrini. The sequence goes on along the minus strand of NW_008752034.1, from coordinate 353,218 downwards.
ATATAAGTACTCAGCAGCACGGATGAAATGCTGAATTTACAAATTCAGCGACGAAAAACCGAACAAATTATGTACGCTCCAACCAATGTCGATGCCACCCAATATGACCTGAAAAAGAAAACTTGGTAAACGATCTACCTGATTTTAAACGGTTGGTTGCATATGAGTTAGCTTGCTTATTGGAATCCGAAATAGTCAAAACTCTATTTTTCCCGGATGAATAGTCAGTGCGCCCAACAATTATTGATTTAGCCAATGATCGATGGCAATGTGGTCCTTAACAACCAACACATGACGCAAGAAAGCGTTCCTGATAATCAAATCTTTGGATGACCGCCAGATGGAGGGATATTTGAATGAGGTTTCGACTTCTGAGAGCGTTCATTCAATTCACACACAGTCTGTGAATAAATTTGGAATTAGCATATTTGGTTGTGATAATTTTTTGGTGGAACCTGTCGGGACGTGGATCAGCATAGCCGACTTTCAAGTGAGAAATGATTTGAAAGTGTAATAGAGCTGCCGGGCGATTAGTGTAGCGAATTTCATATATCAAGTTGCTGTGAGCTCGCCTTTTAGCTACTGCACAAGTAAACCTGGTGGTCTTGATGGACTCGTTGGCGACAGAAGGCAATGCTAACCAGGTGCACTTGATTATAGGTTTTTCGGGACTACTCAGAGAAAAACCAGCGAATAGAAGACATTAGTTGACAAGAGTATCTCCTTAATGCTACTGCTGTAGATGACGCCTTCGGGTGTACGGAACAAGCTTCTAGTCATAAACGATGATTTGGTCGAGCCTTCCGTAAAAAACCAGTTATTATACAACTGGATATATCTGTTGAGAAGCTTCCAGTCACTTCACCCAAACGCAAAAGCGTAACAACACCCTTGAATAAAGTTAGCCTTTGACAAGGTAACCGTTGAGCCATTTGGTTGGATTTAGGTGGTGAATAAAAGTCAGGTCGTGTAACAGCTAACAAATACTTTCACAGACTTCACTGCGAATTCACAGCATCTCAACTACTGATGCTGGTTTGGGTGCCTTGATGCATTCACCTGAGGTACTGATGTTCCGTGCACTGACACCCATGTAGAGTTCTTTTGAAATTGTTTACAAATGATACCGGGTTATGCTATGTTGCCAGAGTGGACCAATTGATTAGTCGACTGTTTGCTCTTCTGATGGTTCAACAGTCCATGCTTGCTAGTCCTCTGATCGTCTTTAAAGCATAATCTTACTTGAGGATTACCGCCGGAGATGATTTCAAAATTTTAATGGATAAATTCACATCCACAAATCTCCACTCACCAGAGCTTAACGTCATACATCAAAAAGTTTGTGCAGACAGCTAATCGCGACGGTGTAACTTGTTACCAGACCTGAGTATGATTTGCTTCAGAAGCCGTCAACCTCATTCTAACCGGCTACTGTGCTGTTCTTGTGTATTTGAGTTGTTTATCCCCATGTGGCTTCGGTCAACAGGGAAGTCGAGGAACTGGAAAGAAAACTGTCTGTCAACACAAACAAAGATAAACTGAACTCAAATAGTGTGGTGCATATCCACTGTTGGAGTGGAAGGCCACCAGAAGCAATAGCTAAAAGACTCTGTCTCGGCAGATTATTATTGATTTGTGAGAACAAATTACTGCGCTCTTTGATCGATTTATCATGTACAACTTTAAAATGGCGTGGAGTCTACTCTGTCCCTAAGGGATGGTCTATACTACTGCCAACATACAATCAGTGGCGGTTACTCTGTCATAAAAGCAAACGTGACGTGTCCACGTGAGATGCAGCTTCAAAACTTATGGTTCTGTGAATCACGTACTTGTAAGCGTCTATTCCAGTCAACTTCCGGGACGAGTGGCTCTCAAAAGACCCCACATCTTGCCCGAAATTTTGTAGAAGCTCACAACGGAAGGCGTATCAGATCACCTGTATTGAGTGACTAGAACCCAGTGTGTTTGCAGACATAAAGAATGTTAATCACAAGGTAAGATCAAAAATCAAATCTTGTAGAAGCTCACAACGGAAGGCGTATCAAATCACCTGTATTGAGTGACTAGAACCCAATGTGTTTGCGAACATAAAGAATTTTAATCACAAGGAAAGATCAAAAATCAAATTAAATTTCAAATCTTGAGTCCAGGGTTCATTTTGCTGATTACTGAACACTGGATTCCGTAAATGTTTAAACTTTCATTTATATGCTTAGGTGATTTTTGACACCCACGGTTTATCCGTTGAAAATACTTGATCATTCCTGGACCAAGTACGTTGTCCAAACGTACACTCAACTTTTTTAGGTGTGCCTTAAGATCACATTTTTACATCTATGTAATGGACCGGAGATTTCCACAGCGTTCCTCCAGCCTTTCCAAAAATCGTCAAAGCATCTATTGATTGACTAATTGATTGATTAATTCTTTTCTTTGAAGGTAACTAACAAAAGATTTGGCGGTGTGGATAAATGTTAAAGTTATCGGACAATAGGCGGTTTGCCAGAAATATGAAATGTGACGTTTTGGAAACCTCGACGATTTACAGACAGCACTCCACTTAAATTGATCGAGGCAGTTCAAACAAGCATTCGCACAGATTTTCGAAATGGGACTGAGAGAGGTTGTAAGTTAGTCATTACTGTCAGTGTTTATTATCCATGATGAAAAACCGTTCTGTGGCAAAATCTCCAGGAGGAACACGATGACTGATAACTTTTTACAATTCTACGCGTGACTCATAGGTACCAGGAGGCATCTGATCCCTTTTGGAAGGGTTGCATTACTCCTTATGGATTCTGGTGATTTGGGTAAGCTGAATGAGACTCAATAAAACTTTGTTTTCCGTGAAGAAAATACGAGAAGTATATTTTGAACAGAAGGCATGAGTCGAAGTAGTTTTCAACATTCTTGTCTCTGTTAGCTTGGGACGGAATTATTGAATGTTGCCATCAAAAACCGACATGTGCACCGAATTGTTCTTTGCTCACAATGTTCCAGCAGTAAAAGTGCGTCGCAAATAGCCGGCAGGACATTTTCTCCCTGGAGAATATCAGTCCGTAGAGAATCCTTTTTACTAAACTTGACACGATGTATTCTACTTTTGTTTGTCCAACCAACTGGTATGTTTTCCCACCTCTGGCAAAATGGAACAAAAATTGTCGTGACATATGCCCTAGAATAGGAAAGCTACTGAAGTCCAGTTCAGCAGAACTGCGTACATGGTAATTGCAGTACTTCATATCACGTCTATACCAACCGAACGTTCAGTTTAAAAGTCAACATAAGTCAGTTTAATTCAGGCCGCTTATTAGTGCAAAATGTGTTTAAGCCTCACAAAGTGATTTCAGAGAATTGCTCCCTCCAAAATAGACTAGGATTTACCAACCGGATTGGTTTTTAGGCATAACTTTGATGAAGGTGCGTACCGTCCTTTTCAGCGCAGGCCATCGACGCAAACGTGGTTGTTTACCATTTCAAACTCATCTTTGAGAAACCGATTTTTATTCAACGCGCTCTGCCCCGTCTCGTTGGTGCGCATATTTGGGTCACCTACTTCTAATGATCAGAATTACTGGTGCGTACACGAGTGGCTAAGAGTCTAAAGAGAGTTTAGCTAGATTCTCCTAGAATCTCTGTAAAACATTTGGAACGAGGTCATGCGCTTCAAGCTGTGCAACATCAGGCATGGCATGACGGCGGCGCAAGTGCTGTCGTGATTTAAGTAGTCTCTGTGTGAAGTGTTTATCTCTTATTTGCTCCATCCAAACGTTTGTAGACTCTGAAAAAACCATTACTTTTACCGATTCCAAAGACACATTTTAAGTGGGTGCTCAATATCTCAAGGAGCATTAACACTCTGTTTGTTGATGAATGCATGATTGCATTCCAGTGGATCTTAGAAGATGACAGAACGAAAACCAGCGTATGCGTGCGTTGGATAGCTTGTCCCCCGGTCACGTCAAATGAGACGTGAACGAAAAATATACATTTTTGAATTTATTGCATTGATCGCCAAACCGATTTTGTATCTCAGCACCGCCTTTTCGTATTTGGCGAGAAAATGATGTTTACGTAACTTTGGTAGAAACTGTCCGGAGTGAACGCATGCTATGGCAACGTTTATTCCATCAAACAGATGAACGTAAACGAGGGATTCAGTTAAGTCTCCCCCGTGAAAACCAAAATGGTATGCAGTTGAGTATAGAGGTCTTCATGCAGTTAGTCTACGACAGTCCGAATGCCTAAGAGTCTGAGCAGGGTCTGGTGAAAACATACAGGCCAAACTACAATGCATACAAGAAAGACTTGATAGTAGAAGTATACACCTTAACTTTGACCTCATTATCAGTGATATTTCCAAGCCCACACAGGCTTGTTCACGTTAATGGCATTCCTGTGGTCCTCATAAAACTGCGATACACTTGGTTTTAAGTCTGTTCGCCGAGCTTGGCAGTTAGATTGCAAACTGTTCATCACCAATCAAGGTGACAATGTCAGTGCAGGGTTTGGTGGACCCACCGATTGTTACTGCGACATACTTCTGAGAAAGCCAGCCCCAAATTACGACACGCGACAAATAAAAGCTTCGGAATAAAGCTACAATTTGACAATTCATTCGCTTATAATGAAAAAGTGAGTTTCACTCCATAGGATTCAATCTCCGACTTGATAAGTTGAATTCCCGATCTGACTGTTTTTTTTCTGTTATCCTTGGGTGAATCCGCACAACACTCAACCCTTATTCTCACAAGGGTCTTCTGATTGCTTAATAGCAGTTGGTTTATTCAGTGTATTGATTTTTTGCGGAGGTATTGCAGGAAAATCCAGGAAATGCTGGTTCTGCTTTGTACGAAAGAAGGTATGCCTCACCTTCTTTCGAAGGCTTGACGAATCAGGTACGTCACCACTTCATGACCAGGAGAAAAGTTTGCTACAACACAAGTAGAACTTTTTCATCCCTGACAACCTAATCGGTCTATCTAAGCGAAACACCAATGGAAGCAAGTTCTTTCTCACACTTTATGAACGATTTATTGCTCATCGTTCAATTTAACACCCAGCTGTATTCTCTATCGATGAATACTGACGTAAAAGCTTTCCACTACTAGTGGAATCGCAAATTGTTTTTTCATTCCTCCTTACCCATGCTGATGTGGGTGCTACACATTCAAAACTGGCTGGAATACAAAAAAGCTGAGTCTCTTCATCTCTAAAATATCATTTTTTCTATCCAGAGGTATGGATTCCGCTTATGCCGCTAATGATACAACTAAATTTGGCCTACTTGACCGGAATTTGACAAATGTCTCGAAAAATCGAACGAAATCGTTTAGACATTTTTGTCAATTTTCTGTCTCGGTAAGATCGCAAACATGCTCGCCAGACACGGAACAAAAATTGTCGATAAACCTGGAGTGACAAGTGATGAAAACCAGACTTGATTGAAGACTCCTTCTCAATAACTGTTCATTTGATTGAGTTGCTTTGTGAATAACCAAGTTATCGGTCGTGGCTAGCCTGGTAGTGCTCGTGATTGTAGGATGATTGTAGACCACAGTCTCTTAATGCCTTTTTATTACCGTGAACTCCGGTCTGGATAGCCGCTTGTGCGCCTGGCCAAACCGGAAAAGACAATAAGCGTGCAAGCCAGCTGCTCTATTGATCACTGCCGCGTACAAGTGGGTCAGAAGTGATACCAAGAATACAACTCACCTGTCAAGGACGAGTGAAGAACAACCAATGAAATCTGTCCATCAACGAAAATGGTTATTCCATTGGCGGTTATGTAATCCCGTTACGTTCGGAGCTGGTTCTCCTAATAGAACGCTTCTGTAAAAAACGGTTTAATGGCGCAAGTTATGGAAAACTGCTTGCTGAAAGATGAGGCTTCGGGGGAACTAAATTTGAAAGAGATGCTAATGTGAAGATAAGGAACAAATAGTTCGGAATCATTGGTATTCGGAAGTTCAACTTAATTATACACTTTGATGGAATTTAAGTTACTTATCGTCCTCAAGACAGATGAGACCAAACTAAGTCTCTGGACTATAAACACGAGTAAAAAAGGTTCGTTCCTCACTGGAACGTTGTGGGTTAGAAGGTCACTGAAATTCATGAGGTGCGGACTACTGATGTAGTGAGACACTACTGATGAGGCATGCGAGTAGTATGTGATTTTCTGGTAACACCGCCTCGAGTCCGATGGAAAGTGGGTTTTTTTACGGAACTGGTGAAGCTGCTTTGCAGCGTTCGCTTACAATTACGTGACAGTCAATGAATATCCAAGAAATTTCAACAGGACGCGTGAGGATGTTCAGTTTTCTTTTAAAAAAGGTGCATTTTAGACTGCAATTATTTAGTTGGTGTTTTCTAACAAGTTGCTCTGGGATGAAGGACTTTCCTGCTTACTTCGATAGATCTTAACAAATATGAAACAGTTTTATGGTGATTCTTGGCTTCACAGCCTAGATTTGCTGCGCTGATACGACGAAATCACAGTTGATAATGCTGATGCTTCAGACGACTGAATCCCTTCCACAGTGATAAAAAAGGAGCTCGGTTGATGGCATTCGTACATCAAGGAGAGTGTCAGCTGTGATTTAAAAATGTTGAAGACAAAAGTAAAATTAGCGTACTTTTATTAAAACTGTTGCTTTTAGTAAAGTCTGCAGGAACAAACTTAGTTTCAGCTGAACGTATCAAGGAAGTTATTTGTAAACAAAAGACCTCCGTTTTTTGCATCAGACTGCTTAAGGCATAAGGGTTAAACCACCTTCGAAAACTCTAAATGAAGGCTTTTTTCAATTCAAAAGTTTTGTGCAGACTGATGGTATCTGAGGTCTGAAGTCATCCAACAGACTGTGGATCAATGCACGTGATCACCACAATCAGAAACAGCCACTCCGGCGTTGACACTGATGCTTCAGCGCAGTACGACCAGTCCAGAACAGCCAAATGTAACAAGCAATTGAAATGCCATTTTGTTATTGTTTATAAATTCTACTAAATCGATGGTCCTTTATTGAAATAAATTATTGTACGTTTTTTTTTCATTGAACAAGGTGACATCCTTACCAGTTACCACGGTTACAGAACAGTTTTGGCCAATAGTTTTATTTTATATATATATATATATATATATATATATATATATATTCTATCCTCATCTCCAGTGGTAACAACACCAGAGGAGACCGGTGACGGCTCAATGCCGGTGTCTGTCTACGGTCGTGGATTACATATTGCAGTTAATGGCAGTAGGACGCAAACGGATCCGTTTGCCCTTTAGAAGTAGCCTACGGAGATGGCGCTGGTAATCGTGTAAGGAGGGAGAACGAATGTGTTGAGCAGAATGAACTGAGGTGTGAGTAGTGGCCCACTGTATTCTGCTGTATGCAGCACGTTAGCCGATCGGGATGATGGCACTACTCGACGATCAATATAGCTATGGTTTCCACATGAGTTGAGGTGAATTACGCCAGGTTCCTTTGAATTTTGGTTCAGCAATTGAGAAAGTACAATCCTTCTGTTCTAGGGACTTTGTGTCAAGCTTTCGGTCAGGTTAGTGACTGTCAAAGACTAACTATTCGGACGAAGTGATCGGGTACACTATTCTTTGATACGCTGCCTACACCGCCGTACCAGATTTCACATAAAAAAACAGCTGCTTTCGTTATCCTCATGGCGTTTGATTTACCGATCAAATCTGAGCGAATCTAAAAGTTTCGGCACAAGTTCAGTGAGGTAAATGATGCGGGATGGATGCGCGCTAGCCTTTTCAACCTCCGCTGTATTATGAGGCGCTCCATTGTACAAGAAGGTATGCCAGTTCCACGCCGAAAGGCTTCAATCGCATCAGAAATTCGACCGCAAGACAATTAGTCAAACGTCGGTTGATTTGTATCAGTTCATCATCCGTTTTATTAGGTGAATTCGGCTACGCAAAACAAGTAGGCCCTAATATTAAGCCATCTGTGAGTTATTGACGATGGCAGATATTCACGCTGGTGATCATGATAGAGTCATCACAAACCTGCACTGTGGACAGTGTATGTGAATTCCGTTCATGCCAAAAAGTCCGAAATCGCAGTACAGCTGTCTTACCCTCACAGTAAACCATCAGCGGTATGCATCCCACGAAAATACTCTAGAGATTTTTGAACTCATGACACCCGGCAAGTTGGTTGAACGCTGACTGAACATCGAGGTACGTAGAGCGGTGGTTTCACTCGCATTTAGACAGGATAGAGCGCCGCTGGCCCTTCACTTAGGAAAGAAAGCTTTGGGTTTTTCTAAGGATATTAATTTGAAGTTTGTGTATCGCTTTTAGAAGTCTTTGGTTCATTTATGATTATCAGTTAGCATTTGTATCCATCGAGTTCATCGAAATACCGGTCTTTGCTGAGCAATGCCATTTCCGGGGTAGATTTTTCCGCCTATCGACGGAAATCTTAGGCGGTAGCCCAGATAGTTTGCCAGTTAAATATTCATAACTTTAAAATCAGTCGAACCGTTCGACTGTACGGCGTTGCTTAATGATAGAGTGTACAAGTTTAGATTTTATTCTCGTAATTCATGTCATAATTCTTTGTTTTATGTGTTACGTGTCACCGCACGTGGCTTTGAGCAATCTGATGTTTCGAATAGTGCCGTGTTTGAAACTAAAACCCAGTACTCCTAGAACTGGTGAGTCTTCTGGCTTATGAAAGATCAATTGTGCTCATTCAGTTTTAACAGCAGGAACCTGTTGAATTTCGTACAAAACTTTCTCAAAGAAGTCTCAATGACGACAGTTTATTTAAAGCAGATCGTACATAACACAGTACTTATTAGGTTGATGAAAACTTTGACAGCCCACAACATGTTCGTCCTTCTTGAGGTTCATCCGGTAGGCGCAGTTCCAGAGGTTCCGTCAACCTTTTGTACTATTTTTGTCCAAATCTGACCATACTAAACGAGAGATCTGACTGCGTTTTTTGTCAGAACAAAATTCGTATGCAAATGAGGGTAGTTGTCCAGATCACACAAAGTTTGATAACCGTTTTCTACCGCGTTTTTGGCGGCTTTTCAATAGATGTGATAGTTGACTCTTTCAGCCTGTTCCAGTTCACTTCGAGGGCATCTGAAAATATACTGAATCTAGGTGATGGGCGAGCTTGGATAATTAGAAATATCAATATGCAATGTAGATAGCAAATAATAATGATACATTTGAAAGGACGGATGACCTAATCTTTTTGACTGCCCTGTACGGCCCTTCAACTCAGTGGGTTACTGAGCGGCGTTTCTTTTAGCCAGCTTCCATGTGACATGCAATGAGTAACGCTGTTGATCAGGGAGATGATAGAAGTTAAATGGTTGAAAAAACTCTGTGGTCCGAATTCCACAAAAGCACATGTTCCAGGTAAAAAAATTCCCAAAGTTTAACGAAGTTCATTAAGGATATTAAGGGTTCAAATTAACGTCGGGTGTTGGAAGCGGAAACAGTGAGGTCTAAGATGGAAATCTAATAGGCCAGAAAAAGGCTTTGAGTCTGTTACAGCCGATAGAGAAATCATGGAAGCACAGATACGAAGACGAACGTTTATTATATATCAAATTAGGATACAAACTGACAAATGTTTCGACAAAAAAGGGGTGTGTAGGATTCTTAATAGTTTCCTCGGCGTCTACTTTACAAAACTGGAGCTTCGTGGAAACATTGAAATGTATGAACTAGCCGGCTACTCTTGTCAGAGTCTAGTTCCCTCTCGGAGATCAAACATCGTGCTCTAAAAACCTTTGATGGGTGTACAACTGTCTATGCGGGAACATGCATCCATTATCCGAAAATTGTACATTACGTTTCACCAGCTCACTGCCCCCCCAACAGCCTTTCCGCCACAGATTCGATGCAGACGTTTCCCCAAAAGCCCTTTTTAGTACCATCACAAGTTATTCCTCCTATGTATCTCTAGAAAAATTTCCTTCAATATTTCTTTCTTAGTACTAAGGGTACGAGTTTTGATTGAGTCACAGACATAGAATCCTTGCTTATCCAGGTCTATGGTCTATGGTCTAATCAGAATAACTCAGTGAACATTTTGTCCTAATTAATACCAATCTATGATTGGAAGCCGATTGGCATAATGGTTATATCCGTGTAGCAAATCATCAGCGAGGCGTTTCTCACAAAGCCTCAGGAGTCTCGAACACGTGACCTGTCGGCTTGTGGTTTAAACACTGGAACGTTGAGCTACAAGCACCCGCATACCCTCCCTCGGCCCTTCAATTAAGGGTCGTTTAGCCAAACCTGAGGCCTGTGTGGGATTTTACTAGGAATCCGAATGGTCCGATTTAAAAGTTATTTAGTGAGTAATGCAAAACAACATGGTGTGGCTATGAACAAAAATACCTATCCCGCAAAACCCCGAAATTGCAACCAAAAAGTTGCCCAGTGCGTTTCAGGCGCGTGCCACGCTACCTAACTGGGAAGTCCTCACTGGCGGGTCAATCGATCGTCACAACCAGAACAGTTACTGGGTCGTCGTTCGATGAGTCGGGCACACCAATCACATCGCTCAAGTGTGAACACGTTCGACTGTTCAGATGTGATAATTCAGATGCGTCCAACGTGCGCTGGTAGGGTAGTGGTTACACACTCGCCTCGCATGTCAGATGTCCGGGGTTCAAATCCCGGCACGGCCATTGGATATGCACCGCTGATGAGCTCTAATAAGAGCGAAACTCGATTCCAGTGCTTCCCTTTGGTGTGGACTCGCCAGAATAATTACGCTAGAACAGGAACACGGCCGTTCAAACGAGAGTGGTGTGACTATGAACAGAAAGGAAACAAAAGCCCTTCCTCCGAAAATAATTAAAGATAAAACACCGCGGAGTTTCGTGCATCGCACTTCGCGTTGCTCCCGCTATATGTCATCAGGCGAGTACTACTGATCACCAAAATATGCAACCATAAAAAGCAAAACCGTTACTTGCCTTGCAGTCTGTCATGGCAGTGCCAACGAAACAAAAATCCCTTTCTACTTACACAAACTCGGATTCCATTAGCGGACAGCGTTGGCTTTCGCAAGTTTTGGAAAGCAGATGCTTGCTATGCTAAACATAGCCAAGTACTGTTCCTGGATCAGCATGACATCTGCGTTTTTTGGAAGCATGGAAAAATAAACTAGAAATATCATGCGAAATAACGCTATCATTTCCCATCTTCGCAGGGGGAAAATAACGACTTTACTTGTTGGAATCATGCAGGTTCATTTGTTCCCATCAGCATGTGTTATGCTGTCCTTTGTCGTTGCGGTCTTTTCTGAAACTATCGCCTTACTTACTTAGTTAATCTAATAAACTGAATATACCGTCCATTCATTCTACCGTTTTAACACTTGCGGCACAACACCTAACGAGGAAACACCAGCTGCATGCTTCGATTGACTCAGCTAAGCATTTTACCGAAGTGATTTCTTTCAAAACGACATGCTAAATACTTCCACAGGGATCAAACTTAAGGCCACTTTGTTTAGCCATTTTGACCTAACGAGGCTAAACTTGAATGATGGTTTCTCAGAGTCAGGTAGACAAATTTTATCATCAGAACTGGTTGGATCACTCAAGTTTTGTACCAACCAAAGTAAACTGCAACATCTCAATTTGTTGGTTTTAACGACACCAAAATACGCAGAGGAGATGTAGACTGGTAAGAACAAGTCAAAAAGTCATAAAGTTTTGGGTGTGTGAGGATTACTGTACACTTTTAAAGCTGATTTCGTCATTTAAATGAAGATGGTAGATGCTGATAAGTTTAGACGCTTTATACGGCTGTTTTCGCCAAATTGGAAATCATTAATGGTGCGCGTCCCACGTGACTTTGGGCAATTCCGAACCCTGAGACCTTGAGCGCAGTAATCCGAAAGTTCAACCAATCACAATTTGTTGAACACTGATGTGAGCAGCTCGCATTCAGAGTAGAAGGTGGGTGCGAGTTTTCCCATTGCTGATGAGCCACATGTGTGCAACGCACTGGGTAGGACATCGCTGTTTTGAAGCTCATTGGATTTTTGTGAGATAACCGTTGTTAGCCATTCTCACGGCGATTGAAACAGCTTAGAATGGATCAAGTGTACTTACAGGACAAATCTTCACGGTATATTGTGAACTCTTGAATGTGTTGACTGATGTATGGAAATGCCATTGTCTCAACACAATGAAACGATTCAATACCGAGTAATGTAAGTCCCAACATATATTTATATATATTTCGGCTACGTATATAAATGCATACAATACATAATACTAGATTATATATACATGGATTGTTCAGAATCGTTCGTCAAAACTTTAGAGAGGCATATTTCTGTGAGATGGTCACTTCGTCGCAAGCAAGCATGTTGCCGGTGTATCGGAGGACGTTCTGAAATACCTATGTGACCAAATTCCAGTCGAGATAGCTCAAGTGCTTAGAGCGCGGATTTACTGACCGAAGGGTCCGTGGTTAGAACCCGACCTCTGCCTCTCGATTTCTCCTGTCTAGGCTTGGGTGACCTGGCAGTATCCCAGCCCCCGTATCTCCTCCGTGTGGCATGGCAGCTAGGCATCGAGAGGGTGTTACAGCTGAATTATTATTATTATTTTATTAAATTCCAGTTAAGCACATTCATAGATCTGTTTGCGATTTGGAAGCGGGATTCTCCTGTGAAGATGTCTTAATCCGATGGACTGTCAGAGTGTAACCAACATCTGTCAGTTCACAAAATCTTTTGGTGAACTCGAGAATATTTTAGGCTCGTGGCGGACTTCGGGGATGGCAAGTAGTATGAAAATGTTTTTTATAAGAGGAAAGCAACAATTTTAGAATACTCACAACTAGTCGATTGTCCCTGAGGTTGAAAAGATCAGTTAGCGAGTGAAACATCTAGTTTCTCCTCAGTCTCCTGGATGGACAAATTTTGGATCAATAAAACCAACATATTTTTTTATGGTAACTCTAAGGCCCTAACGTTGGTTGCCATGACTATTATTCCAGGAAAATATTGAATTGATAACCCGTGAATTCTAGTTTTGGAGGTATTGTGCCTAAGAGCAGTAGAAATATAGTTTTTAAAATAAGTTGAATTAAAAGACGATACTGCAAAGAACCTCACGACAAGGACGAATATCGCTCACATTTCCGTGCTCGCCCTTCACACACTTACCGATCATACGACCTGTCCCATGCGCATATCTCAAGCCAAATCTATCAAGCAGTGTTTGGGTGTATACCTTGAATCTCAGCTGGATAATTCATCATCTTAAGCTGAAATGGCTTTGAATTTGTTCAGCTTCTGATAAGGCACTATATCAATTCCACCGAGACCTTGGTGAAACGTCAAAAAGTGAAGTTTTGGTGAACACCGTCACGGGTAGTATCGGATTAAGCACTCCTGGCCATCTGAAAAGATTACTTTAGTCTCAGAGGAGTAGAAGCTGTCAGCTTACTTAGCTTCTACTGTAACGCTTATAAACCGAACTGATCTAGGATTAGAAGAGGATAGGAATTTGACCTACAGCTGTTTTACTGGATTGATGTTGAAGTCGGTACAAGTGTGGAATCTGAAAGTTTGTTGACCAAACAGAGCGTAGCAGAATGAGAGGTTGTAATTCGACGTTTTGTTTGCCGTGGACAACCCAATCTGAGGAGTTTAAAACCAGTTGATTGTGATTGTACATTCAAATAGCCCACATCACAATTTTACGTCAAAAATGGTCAATTGTTTACTTTTCATTCACTATTTGTGTGCTGATTTGAAATTCTGTTGTTTGAAAACACGAGGTAATTGATCAGGCCTAAAACTATAAAACGCTCTAGAAGAATAAAATATTCGCTGTATAAGAGAAATTGAATTGTTCAAAATATCTAGCGTTTTCGTAGAGATTTCACTCCGTCAGTGAACATACTCTATGATGAGAAGCACTGTACAGCTGTTTCACCTTGGTTGGGGAACATCAGCAGTGGGCATCTTACAAAACTCAGGGAGTCCGGAAACCGCGATAGTCCCCCCAGCTGTTGGACACAACCGTCTGGTCAAGAGTGACTGATCAACATTGAGATTGGTCCTCACTAAGACAGGACATCGTCCCAAATTTTCCTAACCGCCACTAATAAAGTCAAAAATTACTTCATTCGGCATTTGAGTTTTTTCTCTATCCTTTTTTGACAAACTCTTTTCTGGAAGTAACGTTTTAGCCAGCATTCAGACGTGATCCATTGGAAAAACTTTAATTTTACTGTTATATTTTGATGCGACCTTAAATTTTATTGTACAGACAGCTTCTTGTAGGTGTCATCATCAATACCGTTTCTTTATCGCCTAACAGATCGTTTGTGAGCAGCGCTGAGTCACAAAATAGAGCTTTTTGTTTAAAAAATCCCGGTCATTTTAGCATGGAATCGTTTGGCTTTGTTTTGTGTGGAATTGCTTTGTTCAAAAAAGGTTTTGTTCTTCCACGTACTGACCGTTCCATATGACACTTGAATGTACTCGATGCCAAAGGCCACGTCTGTCTACCTTTAGGCAGTTCCACGCTGTAGGGTGGAAGCGCGAGCTCAACAGAGAATCAGCGTCAGAAAGCATATAAAACATAATTGTTCAAATCAATCTAATTTCCTTTTCTGCTCAGTAACTCAACTAGCTTCCAATATGGGACATGGGGATGCGGTTAATTCGAAAATCCCTATGGGTAGCTCGGGGATACATCATAATCGATCGATTTAGCTGGGTTTCAGGTGACTATCCCGCAAAACCAAAGAGGTTCGCAAATGAGTGTATTTCGCTGAGTTCCTGCAATCTGGTTTCAGGTAAAACATAAGGTTGACGGAAACTTGTGAACTGCGCCTACCTGATGAGGCCTAAGAAGGAAGACAATGATTGTGGACTGTCGAAGAATTTTCAGCAGCCTTATGAGTAATGTATTATATCGCAATATCTCAAATATCGTACCAGATGAAACACGAGGCAGCCTGGTGCAGCACATTCAGTTGCACCATAAACGAGAGATTCAGCTGGGTTCCTGATGGGTCTCCCGCAAAACCAAATTGGTTTGCGGATAAGTGTATTTCGCTGATTATACATCTTTTTTTGTTTTTCAAACACACTGGCATTCCAGAAAAGTCAGATGTGTTAATAATGCGGAATAGTTCAAGCGCATCTACCAAGCCCCCTTGAACACTCCCGAGGGACCAATCTGCTTAGTTGGTCGCCGTCAGTTTTTGCTATATCCCAGGAACTGCCTTCCATTGTCGGGTTGATTTATAAAGAAATACGGAGTTTGAAAAGGATAATCTATACAATGCTACTGTGTATGTATAGAAAAGTATATAAATATGTTATATATATGTTATATGTGTCATAACTTGACATAATCAGGAACTCCACAGTCCTCGAAACTGTTGTAGTGAAACAGTTTCAAATGCCGTACCTAGGTCAGTCTGTGATGGTCAACACTCCACTACATAATGCATTGATATTTGCCTTCAGTTCAATAGGTATTTATTGCGAGTTGGGGTTAAAGACTTGATGAACTAGTGACCGAACGTTTCTGATCACAGAGACGATAATTCAGTAAAGAATGTACTATTAAATGGCATTTTTATTGGGCGGTACCAGCTTCGACATATACCAGTCTCTCTCTTGGTTACACTACACAGGCGAGTGACCAGGGTGGTAGTCCACTTCTGTTTTATAGTGATAACTCATCGAATCTCACAAAAGTTGATGTCACAATCAGCTAATAAGAATGACCAGACTCGGTTCGATAAACCCTTTATTTGTACAAATACATCCCTTAATTTGCAATATACGCACGTAGAACCTTTGGGAACACCGAGTGGTGTCCACCAGGATGTCGGTTTACCATGATAAAACGGCCGGTCAACTAAGCTTTTACACACTGAAATATTTGATATCCTGATGTCCGCAAATCTAGCATTATGATATTATAGTTTCTCTATCATTGAAATTTTAGTGAAAATGAGCAACAAATTTTAAAACCGATACCATTTTTATTTGTGATGCACTACTCATAAGTTTGCTGAAAAATTTGTTGACAGCCCACGACCGGTTTCACCCTTCTTGGGGCTCATCAGATAAGCGCAGTCCCCGGGTTTTCCGGAAACATCACAAACGAAGGATTTAACCGGGTCTTATGTGAGCCTATCTAAAAACCAAATTCGTATTCAAATGAGTGTATTTCGCTAATTTTGCGCAGTTTGGTTTCAAGTAGGACGTAGTTTTGACGGAAACTCGGCGATTGCGCCCACTTGGTAAGCCCTAAGAAGGGCGAAACCGGTCGTGAGATGTCCAAAATTTTTCAGCCACCTTATGAGCAGTGCATTACAAATATACATGTAGCGTGATAACTCGGATATCATAGCGAGTGAAACATGAGGCGGTTCGGTGCAGCACATTCATTTGTCTGGAAATACCACAAACGAGAGATTCAGCTGGGTTCCAGGTGAGTCTCTCGCACAACCAAATTAGTCTGCAAATGATTGTATTTCGTCAACGCCATATTGTTCATAAAGTTTAATTGTTTTGTTAACATTCAGTTAATTTCTAACGTTCCCTGTTTGATAAATAAAACAACCGTTATTTAAGAGTAACATCCTTAACTCAATGGTCATCATTATAAGTGAAAGCAGTGAGGTCTCACTAGGTGACTGATTATTTCGGTAACCTTGGGAAACATGTCAACTATTTGTGTGGCAGCTCAAAGTTGGCTATACCCAACCAAGTTAGCCGGTTGACCCAAGACCACGATGCAATCAGGAACCGTTTATAACGAGTGTGGAGTCAACGCAACTCCGAGCTTCAGCGAGGCGACTGACCATCTTGGTACAAACTGTATTACCGCGGCAGTGCAGAATGGTTGCCACATTCGTGTGATTAGTATTTCCTGAGTGAAGCTGTTAGAATTTCTCTTTTCAAAAAGCAATAGTGCGGTAGATAATGTCCTATTGTCCCGATTCGCCACGAATCGCTCTAGGGATCCTGAGATTCCCTCCTGTTATGTAAACAAAAACACTAGCTGTGGAGTGAGTGGAACTATTTTTCACCATTGTTTTTATTTGCATATCAGGCAATTAAAATAGCAATTGTAGCGTACGCGATGAAAAATATTTTGCAAGCTATGACGTGCATAATAACGGAAAAAATTCAGGTTTACGTAGTTGGTCGTCAGACAGAAAAGTGTACCAGAACAAAGGACGCTAGTATATTTATTGATATTAGTAATAATCCAGAAATAGGCCAGTCAAATCACAGATCAGGAGATATCACAAAGTGGGGACGAATCTTGAGGGATGGGACATGATTTTCGATTAGCTCATTGCCAAATGGTGTACTGGTTTATACAAAGGTAAAAGACAAATCAGCTAAATTCGGTACCACAGGTTTACAATGAAAAAGCAATGAATAAAGGAGCGTAGTTGACTTTCACAAGGCCGGTATTAGATGGCTTTGTAGCCAGTTTTAATCAAGCATAGCTTTAGACGTCTCCGATCGAGGCTCACGATCATTAAGCTTCGGTGAGCCAATGCCTTCTCGCTATGAAATTCACGAGGCCGGTACACAACTTATCAGAGTGTAATAGACCTTCGAACTGGGTTGATTTTGCTCAAACTGTTTTAAGTAGCTTGTCTTAACCTAATTAACATCCCCTAAGATTAGTAAATCTGCCCCTCTGCATATTGTGGGTGCTGAAAGACACCTTGCCGTAATTCGTTTTCTGTGACAGTGAGACACAAAACCCCATTGATGCATACGTCGCGTCTATAAAAAAAACTCGCCCTCGTCTCTTGTGTTGTGAAAACGCATCAACGGACATTATGACGCTATCCAAAACCGAAATCTCCAAATTCCGTTTCATTTTTTGCTTTCACAGTAAAATCTCGCTTAACGGAGCAGTGTCATTTATGTAGACATTATTGTGGTGAACGGCAAAAAGTATTCTGTATATCACTACTCAGATTCCATTTGCCTCAAATCTGTATTCAAAACTAGTAAGGATGCAGCCTACCAGTAAATACTACCTCTCAACAAGCGGCAATTCTCTAAACATTTTATTCGAACATTATCATACAAAATACGTTCTGCTTTCAGTTAGTAAAGATCTGATACAAAAAAATTAAAAAGATCGATGGAAAAACTTTGACGTTTTGCTGAAATCGTCCATCTAGAAAACACTCATTTGCAAATCAATTCGGTTTTCACGAAAGACTCAACTGAATCTCTCGTTCCTGATATTCTACAACTGAATGTGATTCAGTTGGCACGATATTTGAGATATCGCAGTATGTTTTCCAAAAGGAAACTACTCACAAGGTTGCTAAAAACTTTTCGACAGCCGACGACCGGTTTCGTCCTTCTTGGGGCTCATCAGGCAGGCGAAGTCCCCGAGTTTCCGTCAACCTTGTGTTCTACTTGAACCCAAAGTGGACTGCTGTTTTCGAGAAATACACCCATTTGCCAATCAATTTGGTTTTCACGAGAGACTCAACTGAATCTCTCGTTTATGATATTCTACAACTGAATGTGCTGCACACAGGCCACCTCCTGTTTCAGTTAGCACGATATTGCTATATGACGTTGTTTGTGTTGTTGCTTTCTGGCCTGTATTTTTATACCGCCTGTTAATGAGCGCACTATAAGTCATATGAATACAGAGCAAGGGTCTTCAATGGCCTTCTTGAACCAGCGCGCTGGAGCTTCTGCTAGATCAACAAACAAGACATTACAAAAGCAGACTATAAAAGACGCCAATCCTTGATCATTCAGTGAGCAGGTAAGAGTATAGACACAAAGTACACGTAAGACTAAAAAATAAATCAATGAATTATTCCAAAAATAAACCGTTAGATAGCATGTCTCCCAAAACAGACTTTTCGGGCCATTCTGCTAACCGATAAGCCCAATCGTTCAGGAAAGACATATAATACCAATAGAGCGGTGGTTGTATTTGATATAGTGTGAGCGTATTCGAGCATCATGCTTTGTGCGGACGATAACTCAGCGAGCTTTGGATTTTTTCAAAACTTAGCTGAAGGCTGTCACAAACGCAGTGTTTCAGTTTTCTCCGAATGTGAACCCAACTCATTTAGGACGTGATTATTAGCCATTCGTGTTGTATGGTCTTTCGAATGTAACTGCCTCTGAATCCAAAAAGATTTATTTCACTTTGTACTTGCGTGTTTCAAGAACTTTAGAACTCAAGATTCATTCTGGCGATTTGATCCAACAGATCTTGAATGGAGCATTGTAGTGTGCCGTTGGTTGGGCGCTAGTGTTCACCTTCCATAAAGAATGGAAAAAACACGGATGACACGAACGCTGCATCCTGGTTCCATAAAGGCATGTCGGCGGAAACCTCCGAATGTGACGGTTATCGTTATCGTTTTTTAGACCAGACAGTACGGGGCTAGTAGTATTCTTAAGGAAAAAGAGACACGATCAATAATTCGAACGTAATCCCTGCTGATATGAGTATTGTTCAAACTGATAATCGCCAGTAAAGACAATAGGCAGTCAGTTGAAGTGCTGTGATAGTCCGAAGCGTTTCAAGCGGTGTATTTTGGAATCCACAAAAAAGCCTTCAGCAAAAATCCCACAGTAAACAGGATAACAGATGGAACTCGATGCCAGCTTGTCGAGCGTCAATCTTGGAACAGACATACATGTTGCCACAGGTAGGTGGCTAGAAATTTGTAGAAAAACAAAAAAATTCGCCAATGGAATTTTCGTACTATCGTGTACTGTTTGTGGTTTTATACGCTTCATGCCTTCTTTTATAATCTGACGTCCTATGCGTGTTAAAGCGTTGTGTGTTTTATTGTATTATAATATATTAGATTTTTATTATATCATATACCACGTTGCATTATTTATGTCATACTCTATTATATATCATGTATACATATATAACTTGTTATACACCGCGTACCGTGAACTAAATTGTACCATATTAATCCCACCTATCCTAACCAGTTTTTCCAGAAATATTACGTAAATGACGATAAAATTGGGACCTTCTAGAATGTTCGCGTCGGCTGAAAATTGCTGGAAAAATTAATTGGTGCTCTGTCCTCTTGTCCTTGCTAACCAGATAAACGGAAGTCTGTACAGCCAACTTGCAAATCAAGGCTTTTCGTTTCGTGAACTTTTGAGAGGTTCCCATGGTGATAGCTTGTCTAAAACTGTCCTAGAACGTCAATCAAAATGATGAATTAGAATGGTTCAGATCAATAAGGGTGAATAGGAGCACGCGTAAACGTGAATTTACCCAAGACGTTCGGTGGCAAAATTTGTCAGGCATCTTTCAGCCGGTCGGCAATTTAAAGCATTCTCGATTTCCCGTAGGAGACGTTGTGCCGTCATGTAAGAACATCGAATAACCCCAGTTTCACGAGCTTTGGCCCAGATTGTGTTCCTGATTTTTTGACATATTAAACTAGCGCAAGTTGTCGTTATGACCCGGGCAATATTTACGTGGACAGACGCCGGACGTCACACCAAATAGATACACAGACACACAAAGGTGGGCGCGCTTCGCTGCACACTACCGTCTGTCTTCTAAGATGGGCCAGGAAATTCCTACTTCGTCAAATCTTGTGGACACCATAGTGTTTTACACGACGGCCAAGTTATAGTAAGATACGTCCTTTATTGACGTCATCTTATCGGGAAGTAATCTGTGCTTATCACATTTTCCGAATTCTTACGAAATTCCCACAATAACTTTGGGGAAAACTGCGAACGGCGCACATCAGAACGGAGAAGCAAGTAAATTATTTACCCCCCAGTAGGTCTGTGAACATTTGAGAAACGTCACTGCTGTCCGGCTTTTTTTCGGAATATTTTTAGCGCCGTTATCAGCTATGTGAGAACTTATCACCGACTGCGAATCGCCATTCGATTCTAAACACATGTGTCGCAGCAAACGCCCTTTTTTGAAAGCAGAAATCCTCGGCGTGCAAAAAGACACTTAAGCTGTGTTTGTGATTGCCTGTTAGTTTCAAAAAGTAACACATTTTCCCCAGAAGCCTGACTCCTTGAGCACCAAGATCTTGGAAGCACAGAGACTATATAGCTGGCAATCGGTCTTTAATAATGAGGCAGATTCATGGTATGATTCTACGCGTCATACGCATTAACCCCCTTTCGTTATCATTAAGTTTGTAGACGTTATCAAACTGAAACCCGTAAGTTTGCAAGCAATTTACTCTGAACAATCGATACCTATCATCCCCACAGGATGTCAACATAAAGCCGTAGAACTCAAGGCTCAAGTTGCTAAAAGTTTGGATATTCGTCATTTTTGAGGATGTCACATTGTGTAAAAACGTTCCGTTTCTAGTTTTGGAAACATCATGAGTACACAAAATGACGCTGGAATTTTGATCTCGGGAGAGGTGTTTACAAGACGAATACAAATCATTGGTGTCTCGAAATGTATCACCAGCTGTGGCCATCTCCTTTGTTCCGTTTAGGAAGAAAGTAACCAAGCAAGCGTGTTTTTTAAGATAACTAATGCTTCTTGTACTCTTTTACGGACTCACATTTGAGGCAACGCTACTCAAAATATGGTTTGCATGTAGCTTGGAACTTGTGTACATGCTCTCAATCAAGTGTTTCTTTGACCTTCTGAAGCGATATACTCTCAAATCTGCCTTACCATTTTGCACACCCCTAAAGGCTAAACTTTTGTCAGGCCTTGCCTCCTATCACGTTGGATAGGTTTCCCCCTATGTGGCTTGCTAGACAGCCGACAGGATCAATGTCACAATGTATTTTAGGAAAAAAGTAACCATTCTTTCTAAACGACGCCTCTTCTACACTTCACTTTTTTGTAGAGAGGAGCTAAAACTCACTCTGTGGTTTTGTTCGACATTTTCTGATATGACCTGACTTGTAAGGTAGACTACCGTCAAGGCAACCGGTCTGCCGAGTACGGAAATTCCTGTCAGGAATGCTAATCAGGCCACCTACAGGCCGAGGAACTAAACGATCACAGCAATGTCGAACAGGGTTAATTCGCACCTTATCCTCAAGGTTTACTACCACTTTTCTTTTTTGCTTTTTTCACAGTCTCAGAAATATCCAATTATGTCCTCAGTTTTAAGCGACTGCGGAAGTTTTCTGCCTATTTTCACATTTGTGTCAATGTACTTTTCATTCTTCCAACGACACGTGACCATTTCTGCCTCACGTGGTCATCCCACCGTAAATCTTCGATTGAAGAATTAAAACTCTTAAGCAGTAGCAAGCACTTCATGGCTGCCAAAGGTGTCAGTCAGAATGAACCATTCAACACAGATGGAGTTTGCGGAGTTTGCTGGCAAAATGTTGATCTGAAAACGATAAACAGACAGACCGCAAAATGGTTGGAATGAAACTACTCATGAATGCCGTCGATGCTGATAAGTGTTCAGGGGGCGATACGGACCAGGTGGTAAGAGCGCGAATTTACTGACCGGAAGGTCCATGGTTCGAACCCGACCTCTGCCTCTCGACAATCCCTATCTAGGCTTGAGTAACCAACCTGTATCCCAACCCTTGTGCTTCCTTTGGTTGGCATGGCAGCTAAACACTGAAAGGGGGCTACAGCTGGGCGATGATAATTTCTATACCAACTTTGCAAGAATTTATAACTGCTCTAAAATTTCTAGTAGGCGTTAAGCGCCCGACTGGGAAGTCAATCGATCGACATTACCGGGACAGCCATTGGGTCCATGACATTGGTCAAACCAAACACTCGCTCAAACATGAGCGAAAACGTTCTACGTCATGTATGTGCCCCGATGGAGTTCCGGTGACTCTTTCAAGTCACTTGTCGAGATGAAGTTCCGACAGTACCAGTAAATTCACTGCTGGTAGACTTTCATAAAAGGGAAAATTTCTTCAGTTTATGGTGTTTTTAAGCAACAGAATGTGCTGCCACCCCATGCAAATGAGTGCATTTCGCAGATTTCTTGTAGTTTGAGTTCACGTAGAACATAAGTTTGACGGAACATTGGGGACTTCGCCCACCTGAATGCGACCCTCAAGAATGGCGAAACCGGTGGTGAGCTGTCGGAGCTATTTCAGCAACCTTAAGAGTAGTGTATTACGGAAATCCCTCCGATTAGTATGGATCCATCAAAATGACCATGATGACGAAAAAGAAGGACTGTTTTAGCAAGAGTGACAAAAAATGAGAGGCACACTTCAGCCGAGCGCTTTGTTTAGGCTATTCGTACCGTTTCTAATTATAATTGCAGAATAGGTTGCACACTCAGACCCATTCAAGTAGCTATCGGACCAACTGCGGATTTCCTTAGGGTGGATACTATAATAGACTAAACAATCTGTCGCAAAAATTATTCCACCCAGTTAGATGCTGTTTTGCTCCGATGGAAAATTCCTTTCCATCAATCGAAATATCAATTCTACATAATTCCGATCATCCGCTGTTTAACAGGTTGCTTATCTGTGCCATCCATCCATGCTAAATTGAGTTGTTTTGCTGAATTATCGAAAATATTTTGCAGCCGTTATCAGTTATTTTTGCTGAAGGGAGGATGGATGCAACAAAAAACATGTTTTGATGCATTCATCTGTTTGTTCCTGATCAGTCAATAGAGAGTCGGATGGAAAAATGAGGAGTATAAGATGAGAAATGTTTTATCTACACGGAAGAAAAGTAATCAAAATTAAATTCTCCCGTTTTTTCACAATCAAGAGAAACATTAGGCGAATTTATTACTGGGTTGTCGGAATCCTGGTTGGATAACAGAGTTGTTTGACTTTTGTAAAGAGTGCTTTGATTGGGAAGTGACCGGTTTGGACATAATGTTCTTCAACACCTTTTGCCAGTATTATATTTTAGTTGCAACTTGGGGTTTTGCGGGATAGGTACTTTTGTTCATAGCTACACCACTCTCGTTTAAACGGCCGTGTTCCTGTTCTGGCGTAATTATTCTGGTGAGTCCACACCAAAGTAGGGAAGCATTGGACTCGAGTTTCGCTCCTATTAGAGCTCATCAGCAGTGCATATCCCATGGCCGTGCCGGAATTTGAACCCCGGACATCTGACGTGCGAGGCGAGCGTGTAACCACTACTCCACCAACGCACGTCGGACGAATCTGAATTTTCACGTCTGAACAGGCGAAGGTGTTCACACTTGAGCAATGCGATTGGTGTGCCCGACTCATCGAACGACGACCCAGTAACTGTCCTGGTTGTGACGATCAGGCAATTTCCATGAAATTTTGGTAATCGTTTACAACACAAGTAAAATAAATTCAGCGATTTGATCATTTCTGTTCTGTGCCCAGGTAGAATGAGTCGTACTAGTCTAGTTCCAAAAGGTGAGAAGTTGTGCTCAGATTTAACACAGCATTTTGATGACTGTTTTCCTGCACGTGGGTGCTAATAAAATTTGTCAAGGCGAGATAACCCCATGGGGTGATCCCAATAAATGACTGGTTTAGTGTCCAAAGTACTATAACTTTGAAAAAGGGGGCCCAGCGGATAGCGACCCCCTTAAAAATGTGAATCGATCAGCGTGGGGTTTATGAGACTGCGATCGTACCAAAAGAAGAGAAGAGGAACCAAAACGAGTACTACAACAAAAAACAACCGCAAACTATGACGTTCGGTGCATGCAAAGGCCGGCATTGGCACAAACTTGGGAGATCACCAATAACTATTAGATAATTTAAACGGAGCCGTGTTTAAAAGCTCTAGGTATAATGGACTGGTCTTTCGCCATGCGAACTAACATGACGAGAAGATTTTACTGATATAACGTTTTTTTCGCAGTAGAGTCAGTGAACAGGTCATTATTAAGTCACATTATATCCGTGTTTATTCTAAACATCGTCCTCAGTGTTGGTAGAGAAACACTTCGTTTCAAATGCTGAAGGACAAAAAATGGCCACCGAGTCTTACCACACTTGAAAACCCGAAAACCCTAGATTGATTGAATTGTTTATAAGCCGCTATCAAGAGGTTGGGTCATTTTGAATGGGCACATTTCGTTCCTTAATGACAAGTGAATGATCATCAGTCTGGGGAATCGCCACTGAATTTCATTCACAAACGTATAGTGTAATGCAAAATACTGATGGAATCAACACTTGGTCGGAACAGGTCACATCAAGGCAGATCGGGTGAAGTCACAGAACGTTTTGTGCATTCAAAGGGATTCTTAAGCGTGAAACAGATGAATAATATGGGCACTTCTGAGAGCCACAGTTTTAAACTTCGCTAGTATTTTGAGAAATACATTCATTTGCATACCGATGTCGTTTCATCTGAGTCTGAGCTGTATCTCCAGGTGGATATTCAACTTAATGAAGGCCGTCTCATGTTTCAGTTGGTACGATATTCGAGATATTGCAGTACATTTTCATGGATGAAACTACTCATAAGTTGCTGAAAACTCTTCAGCAGCCCACAAACAGTCAGTCCTTCCATGGGTTTTATCAGATCTGCTCATTTAGGGGAAACCGGTTATTTGATTGCCAGAGGCTGTTGGCAACCCGCGAGTTGTTACCACTGTTAAACGTTATTTTGGTGCAGTAAAAAATAAGGAAAAGCTAGTCATCAGAGTTTTATGATGGCTGTTGCATTGTGAGTGGATTCGTGATGATTTCGTCACAGAAGCGGTCACACATTTTGGAAAGAAAGTGCTGTGATGCCTCAGTGTTTGTTCTCAGGAACTTGTAGAAATACCCTCGGTCGAGTCATACAGCTTACCAACTGTCGTTTTGCCAAAATGTTAGGCAATCAAACTATCAGCCGTGAGGTCATGGGTTCAAAAATCCCAAGCGCTTAATGATGTTTCTTTCTGCAGTTTCCCAATAGGTGAGAAACATATGCACTGTGCTTCCCGGTGTTTTTAGGCTAGATTAGCCCCAATTCGAAGATAAACGTCTCAAAAGTCTAATCAGACAGCTAACTTTGGTTGTCTGGAAGGCATAAATGAAAATGCTACTGACGTGGAGGGAAGTGAACGGGGGCAGATCAATGGACAAGGTTATTCTGACGTCCAATCATTTTTCATTTGGCGAAACATTTCAAGCTGAAAACAAACGATTTCTGTGTTATTCCAGCTTTCGTAAACGGCTGTAAAATGCGTATCGATTAGTCTTTCTCGAAGCGTTTGTTTAATCTCGAAATAACCCCATTCAGCCATGCATTTTTTGTTGGTCAATAAAGCAGTCGAATGGAGCAAGTACGAAAACGCGTTTAGCACACGTCAGTCTTCAAAACTCAGGGAAGCTTGAATTTCACATAACAGCTCTACTTTTAGTATTTCTAAAAGGATTTGGCGACGCCGAGTGATTTTTTCTCTTGAATCGGTATTTTCTCTGCTTTCCTCCGGCAAGTGAGTAAAGTACTCAGAGTGGTCACTTGTTCAATTGGGACTACATTATATTCGTTGAGAAATTGTGAGAGTTACAAGCTAATTCTGGTTAAAGCGACCTATAAACTGAATTGTTTGCAATGATATTCATGTGACCAGAATCTTTATAAATATCGAATTTAGCGTATGACTTGAGTAGAGGCGTTTTGGGAACTATTGCAAACCACCGTTTTATAGAATTTTGCACTTCAAGACAGGTATAAGCATACTGTAAAAAAGACAAAATTCTTGGCTGAATTCATTTTGTAAGGTCACATCTGCATCTTTCATATGCAACTAGTTTAGTGTTTTGTTTTCTAACGTAAAAAATCACATTTCATCCAAACACCGGCGACTTTCGGCTGCTTTTCAGTTTGTGAAGAATTTGGCAAGTTCATTTCTCAAGAAATTTTTTTCAGTAGTGCTTTAAATCTCATCCACTGTCCCCTATGGAGTCAGGGCCTTAATTCGTTTTCTAGAGTCATCAACAATGGTTTCCCTCGTCTAACATTGTTTTGAAGACCACTTTTGGCCCTGTCGTGATATTTTGGTCAGTCAAATTAAATAAAGAACAAAAAAACCAACGTGAGCTTTGCTTTAATGTGAGGTCAACGGTTATACACATCGTCGACTGGTCCGCTATCTGGAATGCGGCTGTGTCGTAGGTGACACACACTTCATGCTTAGAATATCTCGCCTAACGAGAGGCTAATATCGATGAAAAACAGAAAAATAAATAGCAAATAAGTAACACATTACAATACATACAATACAATAATCTAATAAATACACTAGATTTCACGTGACGGCAACCGTATGGGTGTTACTAATAAAAACTCGCAGTCATTTTTTTCCAAAGAGGTTCGAATGAGCCATACAGTCCTAAAATATATATACATATATATTATAAGATATATCCTTAGCTAATTCAGTAGGACAATGAGGGAGCCAACGTCCAGAGCTATTCTAACTCATCAGCTGTGACAAGTGCACACATGCATGCCTGGATTCTTGCTGTTTGTTCTTCTGTCTGGGTAGAGTATGAATTCCCACGATTACTTTATTCATTAAGGAAGTAGTCGAGTAGGGCGAAAAAACAGCTTTAAACTCCGAACGAATAAACAAAGGACTGTCAGTCCCTCTTTTGTGTCGAGATAAGCCTCAGCACCAAAGATTATGCCATTTGACTTTATCTGAGTGCACTCTTTATCCTAGAGTGGTATTCGAGCGTGCAACTGGTTCTTCAATCCTACCGGCAAGGTTTTGCCGGAGTAATTCATCTCCGAATAAAACCAGTAGTTGTTATCTCGCATCTCAGTCCTGTAACCACTGATACCACAGAAAAAGTCGCGCCCGCTTTGTGTTTAAACCAGCCGCCAACCTTCTGTATGCATTTCAAGTCCATATAATTGTGTAATGTCTATATCAAGTAAGTTGTTTCGGTATTTTATGGATACATCTTTGTTGGTAATGTGTTGTAATACTGGTGGCTCGGGTTTATTCGTTCGTAATTGATCAGGTGGCTGTTGACCTAGTCGCCGAGCCTGGCAACTGATTTTCAACCATTTCGTCCCCGTTCCAGGAGACATCTTCAGTGCGCTGTTGGTTATGTAGTCCCTCTCTTCGCGCCTGCGTTTATATAGTTTCCAAAAAGCAACCTTTGCGATGTAACATGATTGGCCATTGACAATCATCTTACTTGGATTCTGGTTGGTCCGATCTTAATCTGTGTTGCGTTGTGGTTTGTATTTCTCGCTTCCTACGGTCCGATGTTGTCTCCTCCGGTTGGTCCGTTCGTAGTCTGCACTGCGTTGTGGTCGGCTTCTCTGTCAGTTGATTGGTTTGTGCTATTTAAATTCAACCAACTATTGGGCCAAAAAGCTCCAGACAGTTGAACTGAATGCCATGAATGCCTCAAGGAATGCTCTGCGAGAGTGCTATACAAATTCTGATTAGATTAACGTAGTCGCAAAAGCCCATAGGACTGACATGTGTCCATCCATTCATTTGTTCTAGCTGCGTAATATCAAACCATAAGCGGGTGCAGATACTTGGGGTTTAACATCTAACTTTTAAACCGTGGGATGGAATTATCGATACTCGAGATAAGTGAGTGCAGAAATCCACTGTCAAATACAGACGTGCACTATTGAAAAACAAACGCGAATTACTCACAATCCCACAATGTTCTTGCTGTCTGACTGGACCACAGTTCTACGTGCGTTTGTGCACCAAACGGCCTGTGGGATGTTTTAGCATTTTTCTTTCGAAAGCCACTTTGAAGGGGTCCTTTCTGAGGTTAGATCCCAGCTGGATAACTGTACACGACCCAGAAGACGTTCATTCCTTTTTCAAGTTAAATTCTTGCGGTATACTTTTAAAAAACTAATAAGCTACACTGATTTTTTGGAATTTGAGACAAAAACTTTGCTCAATAGCTGTATTATATATGTTTATTTATAATCGCGTGCTGTACCTTGAAGTTATTCAAGGCGCGTAGCAATCTAATGCTTTCTTTTTTTGGCCTTTTTGGTGACAAGTATATTCTCTCCAGTCTGACTGACATCCAATTTTAAATGGCCATAAGTTAGCTAAATGGTCGTTTGAAGAGCGAAATACAGTCTCAAAAACGACCTGGGAACAATTTTTCATAAAAGAGAGTTGAGCGGCTTCCACATGTGAATAACCTGCTGTTTCTCACAGATCTTAAGCTTTCTTAGATGTTACTGTACTAATAAAAAACCCTTCATAGACCAGTCGCTTCCAGTGCGAACAAGAAGACCTATCAACCCTTAGAGA
The DNA here is from genome assembly GCF_000715545.1 of Opisthorchis viverrini. Lineage (NCBI taxonomy): Eukaryota > Metazoa > Platyhelminthes > Trematoda > Opisthorchiida > Opisthorchiidae > Opisthorchis > Opisthorchis viverrini. Next base: position 323,997 of record NW_008752034.1, on the reverse strand, counting down.
CATTCACCCTTTGAAGCAATACGATTCGCCGAATATCTTTTTATTGCACAGCTTTCACCTTCCAGGCTCGTATGGGAAGACTATAATAGAAGCCGGGCAAAATGTACAGTGTCGTTATGAAAATACTAGTTTCAAGTTAGACAAGAACGCGAACCAATGAGTGTGCTGCGACGGGGTTCATGGCTCGCACAGCTGTTAATTTGTAGCCGAGGTAAATGTCTTTATCGTCCCGAGTAGACTGATGTAAAATGAAAAGTTTAACATAGTTTTCAGCAATCCGTTTGATGTAACATTTTCTCCCGCTGGCCACTAGAGACCGTGGATGTAGAAGCTGTAGAATGAAACAGTACGTAAAACTGAAAAATACCGAATTGCTTCTGTGAGCAAGCCAAAACCAAGGCATTAATGTACTCATAAAACTGCGCTTCTCAGTTGTCATCAACTAATCATCACCAATCAATTCACATTATTCTGTCTGGAACAGGCATCCACATCTGAGACAAAAGGTAATAATAACCATATGCTGAAGAGTTAGTGAACGTAAACTGGCTTACTACTTTAAAAAGAGTCACTACAAACCATGAACGGAAACAACGTTTCTTCACAGTTTCTGTTAGATTAGTACAGTCAAGACAGGCGATGTTTCCTCAGCAACGATGAGTTGGAAGCATAGATTGATTAGTCTGCTTCAAAACGTGTGCCGATATGGTTCCAAACAAAAACTTGCGATTGTTCACAGCCGAAAACGCCCAAGAGATACGTAATATTGTTCTTTTCTGCGGGATAGGTGTATTTGTTCATAGCCACACCACTCTCGTTTAAACGGCCGCGTTCCTGTTCTGGCGTAATTATTCTGGTGAGTCCACACCAAAGTAGGGAAGCATTGGACTCGAGTTTCGCTCCTCTTAGAGCTCATCAGCAGCGCATATCCAATGGCCGTGCTGGGATTTGAACCCCGCACATCTGACATGCGAGGCGAGCTTGTTACAACTACTTCACCAACACACGTTGGACGCATCTGAATTATCACGTCTGAACAGGCGAACGTGTTCACACTTGAGCGATGTGACTGGTGTGCCCTATAGAGTTGTGTGGATTGTGAAAACCTTGTTGGCATACTTGAAGCACACTTTGCTTGATGTTTCCTAGTGTAGTAAGGCAAGGCTCGAGACTCTCAAGGGCAGCGTTTGCTCAAACAGCTCGTTCGTTGGGACAGTTACAACAAAAGTAACCTCCAGATGTACTGTTTAACCATTTTATTAACCATTCTGTGCCAAGTTCTTCCCCGAACCATGAAAATAAATTTGAACTGTGCCGTTCTATAAAATATATCCGTAAAATGTTCCATCAAAGTCCAGTTTTTTGGTGTTCCAATTTTATACCATACACCAAAGTACTTTAAATTCAGTCAGAGCAAAGCCGGTGCTATTGCAAAACGAATACCAGGGTCTTGAGTAAATATTTATCCAAAAAATCCGATAGTTTAGGTAAAATTACATCTCTGGCTCAATTGTATGGGAAACTGTGACACAGAAATCTTTTCCTGGTGTCATGAATCCTGCTTTGTCCACTTTGGTAAACCTTAGAGGGAAGTTTTGTTTAAATTCATACACATGTTTTGAAGGAACACTTCTTGTTTTCGCTATCGATTTTGTGGATTGGGCAGGAGTATATATATATATATATATATATGTGTATGTAGTATATAAGGTAGCCCACGTTTATTGCTGATGTTCGGCAGAACGTAAATACCTGTCAATGATATCGGTTTAAGCCAACGGTGTTCTCTTTTATTCCGAGTCCACGCAATAGACTAACTAATCTGAACCATGTTACCTGTTTCAGAAAGATGGAAAGTAAAACAAACGCGTTAGTGTTCAATACAAGTTATACAGTCAGAAAATTAACCCTGGGAGTTTCCACTACATGAGCTCTCAGAAAAAGCTTTGTAGATGATAAGCCTTCAAGCGATGAAATTCCTATCCAATAGATATTTAAGCAAAAGTCTAGTAATATTCCGCAAACGCAGCATATGAAAGAGGAATGCGACAGACGACACCGTTTCAACCGCAGTTCGTGTTTCGTTTGCACTCTTGAATGATCGCACTGATTTTGCTAAATTATTGTACCGTTTTAAAAGTGACTTTCTACAGCAGTGTGCGGATAATCGCTGTTAATTTTCCCGGCATACTAATCGACGCACCATGGTCCGCATAAAATTGGTGCGAACAAACATGGGTTGAGGCTATCTCAGACGACTTGTATCTCATCAGATTCCCATCTCTCGAAAATAAAGTTTGAGTCAACGTGTTTGCGTGTTCTCGATTTTTGCAGTTTTCAACTAATTTTTCAACAAGAAAGTACACTTATTTAGGGAATACGATTTCTGAAAGCCTAAACTAGAGGAATACATAAACTTCGTCAATGTGTAGGAAGAAGGTTCACAATGCTCGGTGAGGGTGCCTCGGGCACTGAAAAGCACTAAAAACCTGGACCACAAGATCCCAGAGATTCTCAGTTGCACCTAGATTTGGTGTCCCTGCTACTTAACTTAGCCGATGGTTCTGTCGCCAAACATAACACATCTATGTATTGCGCTATCAGTTGTATTTTCCATCAAGCAAGGCACGTATAAACTGAAACTTTTTCAATCAAAGCTTTGGCCTTCCGAACTGTCACTACAATCCTATTTCCAAAGCAGGTGACCGGCAAGCCCACATTACTGCTCATCGCCGTCAGTGTGCAATAGATTCTTGCATGATTCTAGATTAGTTTCCCAAGAACGCTTCTATTCGTCGCAAGAACGGTGAGTTTGGGGACATAGTTACACTGAATCGCTATGTTGTGTTTCAACTAATCACTCAAACGAGAATATTGAGCAATTATTCTGAAGAACCTTGAGTATAAGTTCAAAGTGTCCGGTTTCATGGCTCTTTCAGTCAACTTCGTGCACAAAATGTTCCCAAACCACATGGAAACATGACTACTTTCGTTTTTGCGACACCTGGAGACGCTTGTCAAATTGCAAAAAATATTTGGACGCGTTGGCTCATGAAGAGTAGTTTGGAATGCGGTACATATCCCTGTGTTTTCTATCTTCCACTCAAACTAGATGAAACTAATCAGAAGTGGTCGTGAAACTGGTTGACAGAATGGACATCTCCGCTTGCTGTCTGAGTGAAGCGGCTTCTAATACCAAATGGCTTCAGTAGTATGCATCTTAATCGTTCCGCATATTTTATTCCTTTCATTGGACTCGAAATTTTGCAATATGTTAACTGAATCCCCCCCTAGGATGAACTGGAAGTTTTTTAAGAAGTTAATGAATAGCGCTCTGGATTTATTCTCGTGATTGTGTGTTGAAAACCGAGAAAGAACCCCGTTTTTTATGGGAAAGTAAATTTCAAGAAATTTTGGAGGCAAATCTTGAATTCTACTTATCAAGTGATTGCGTTCATCTGGCATTTGGCTTTCAGATAAATCATTTACGAAAAAAACCAGAGGTATGTTGAATAGATGACGTTATTGTCTGCTTTCGTTTCACTTGCTTCTCCCTCTCGTCAGAAACGGTGGGAGTTTGGATTTTGAACAGGTGGCAGTTAATCGAGTTTGGTAATTGAAGCTGCGCTATTTTCGATTTTGCTCGGATGAAACACACGAATTCTTGACAGCGAAAAATGTTTCTCACACTGGGAGATGTGTGTAGTTAACCGTCCCCGAACGAGGATAATATCTTGGAACAGACTTTACACCAAAATTTATCGTGTCAACTAGTGAGCTGGAGTGAACCACACCACCGTGCTTTGAACGCTCATCCTCTCACCTCCACTGCAGTTTTTCTGGTAGGTACTCACCAAATTGAGGAAGCACTGGCCTCGAGTTTTGTTTCCTATTACAGGTCTACAGCAAGGCACGCACCTGGGTGCCCTGAGATTCGGATTGACCTGCGAAGCGTGTTGGTGATACTCCACCCGACGAACTGCATCCGTTTTATCTATCACGCTTGCTTGTGTCTGAATTTCGGAGCCCTAGTACTGCTAGGTACATGCACAACTTTCAGGCCCCAGTGAATGTGCAACTCAAGTCTAATGCTGCTCCGTTTAGTCTGGGCCCACTTGAATATTTGTTCGAGTAGTGGGGGAGGGTTCAAATGCGAATAATGTAAGCTTGGATTCGACACGGGTCCTAGCTACCAGTCTAACGTTTTTACTCATAAAAAACCAAGAATGTTTAATTCCTAGAAAATTGCGATTTAACAGTAATTTGCTACAAAGCTTTTGTTGAAAAATCCATTCTCCTGGGCAGCCACAGTGTTATGCCCACATTACGAAAAGTCAATAGTTCCTGGGGTTTCTTGAATACTCATTTGGATTTCATTCCCATGGTATGGGTTGATCAAAACGCGTTAGTTTCAAATGGTGAGGTTGCCTCATTTCTGTCGAAAAATCAAACAAATGATAAAGAGTCACCCTTGTTAACCTGAATCTTGGCTCAAAATTGGAAAAGCTTTTTATAGTAAAGAGATGCCCGAAATAGCCACTCATTACGTGGGAGATATTAGATTATATTCACGGTGGAATTGAAAAGGTATCGGCTACTAAATAACGCGTCTGACATCTTCTAGGCGGGCCCAAATGAAGGAATTTTTATCGTGCTTTTCAGTGCTTCAGAAATCAACTTAAAATGAAACAAAAATCGTCTTTTATTGAGCTATCCATCTTGTGGTTAAGTGAGTTTGACCTCCTGTTTCAACAAGACCTCCACTTGGATGTTCGCGCATGATTTAAACCAGAAAAGGTAGATTAATTTCAGGTTTCGTATCCGTTGCTAAGGTTTCGACGAAAGGTCGAAAAGCCGTCTTCTATCTACCACGCAAGAAAGCAAATTTTTCGCTAGAACATCAACTCAAAGTTTCAGATGGATAACCCACTTAGTTAGAAATCTTTCAAACGCACGAGTGAGACAGACATTGAAGAACCACGTGATGTCTGATTACAAGATATAAAAATTTGTGTCGATTCACATCACTTTAAACCACAGTACAATGAGTCAATGCTTTGTATGGTTTATATCACAGCGGCATGACAGTTAGAGATCTTTCAAGGTTGTGCTTTCGTCAGGTGTGAAATATAACTGTTTAATGTTATGTGATCACGGCTACCTACTCAGATATTCTGATGGGATAAAAAGCTGTTTGGATCGCGCTGTAGAATTCAACGTGTAGCAAGTAGGAAACTTAAATTTGAAACAATTTAGCAACGGCTTTAAAAATGTATTCGCTTGACCAAACTTGACTGTAAAAGTGTCATATATATGGATACAAATACTTTTTCTGAAAAACGATGGTAAAAATGTGAATTTTCGTTATTACTTTGCCTAAATCAACAAAGATCTGGATGGAGGAACTTCAATAGGTTTAATTTGCTTACTGATTTTTCAGGTGGGTTATTTAGCTAACATATGTGGTTGGATTCATCTCACAGTAGAAGCCACGTTATTTCCGGAATTGACTATCGGTGGCTTATCTACGTACAATGTTTTTATGGTGGCCAAACAACTTTACGAAATATCAGCTATCCTATAAAGCCTGAAAAATACCATAGACAAAAGCTAATTTCCCCAGTGAATGGCATATATTCCATGGGGGAGCAAATGACAGTATGTGACTTATTTTTAGCAACTTGTTTTCAAGTAGAACATAAGGCTGACGGAAACTCGGGAATTCGGCCTACCTGATGAGTCCCAAGATCAGCGAAACCTTATGAATAGTGTGTTACGTCTATACATGTATCGCGATATCACCAATATCGTAGCAACTAAATTATGAGGCAACCTGGTGCCTGGAAACACCATGAACGGGCGGGTCAGCTGAGTTCTAGGTGAGTCTCCCGCAAACCAAGTTTGTTTGCAAATGAGTGTGCTTCGTTAATCTAGTGCAATTTGGTTTCAAGTAAAATATAAGGTTGACAGAAACTCGGGGACTCCGCCTACCTGATAAGCCTAAAGAAGGGGGAAAACGGTTGTGGGCTGTCGAGGAGTTTTCGGCAATCTTACGAGTAAGGCGTCGCGAATATACATGTATCGCGACATCTCGAGTTATTGTAGTAGCTGAAACATGAGGCTGTCTGGTGCAGCATAGCCTGGGAACATCACAAGATTCAGCTTGGTTCTAAGTGAGTCTCTCTCAAAACCAAGTTTGTTTGCAAATGAGTCTATTTTGCTAAGTAAATGAACTTTTAACAAATGGGCAAATCAGCACGTTAGGATGAGAAATTGACATGTACAGTGTCCTACGAAATAAGAATACCTCAAGTTTGGTGGTGCGAGAGGAGGGACGCAATTTAGTGGAAAATTTGGTGTTCACATACTATTTAAGAAGCCACCGGTTTAAAACTCACCGATCACTTTTGATGATTTAGTAAGCGAGTCAAAAGTGCTTTGAAAAGTTTTTTGACTGATTGACACAATTTGATTTTGAGTTTCCGTGCTGTGAATAAAAATAATTCGAGTCATACTCATATAATTAGTGGGGGCTATCCAATCTTTTGATGTAATGCAATATGGGCCTGTAATTACTAGACTGTTTTCATCACTTCTTGTCTGAGTCGTCTTAGGTAACCGAAGAGTTCTACAACAATTAGTATTTTGGGATTATCAAAGGTAGAGACTCTCACAGCAATCACGTCTGAATGACGATGCCATAGGAGGGAAAAATGTAGATTGTTCGAAACAACGAATACTACTTTTAGTTAGAATTTGACATGCATTGAATTCAAACTTGTTCAAAAGTTGCTTCAGAGTCATGCCCAACACTCTTTTGGCTTATTTTGATACTTTCTGGACTGAAGGACCAAACTGGTTTTTAAAGTATTCTATTTTGGATGGCATTCTCTCTTCGTTATATACATGAAAATGATATTAAAGCTCACAAAGTGATCCCGAAAAACCCTGATCCGTGCAGTCGTACAACCAAATTTGGCCAATTTGGCGTGGACAACAATCTTTTTGTATAGGAATTCGTTTTGCACCCACCAATCTGGAATTCGCGGCTACGGCTTCCGCAGTCCATGAATTTGAACCTCACACTTCTTTCCACATCATTTGATCTGAGTTTTTCGATTTTTTGTTCATCTTCAAGACTTCACAAGTACTTCGATTTTCACATCAGAGTTGTACGGTGATGTTGAATACACTCGGCGAACGGCAGTGGTTTCTTCGTCTAAAATAGCTGTTAAAACGAAAAGAATTTCAATGGTGGGTGTTTTGAGAGTGGTCATTAAAGGGCCGAATAAAATTACAGCTTGAGGAATCGCTTTTGCATAGTTTTGGATACTCTTGCTGTTGTTTTTTTTATACGTTGCCTAAGGGTCATTCTGTGACAAGTTATGCGCGTGCACAATGAGGTTTTGACTCAAAAAGACTGGCGGGTTTTCTGAATTGTACTTGATGGGAAGACTGATTAGGTTAGCGAAACACTATCGATGAGCGGTGATCACCGGTACTATGCAATTTGTGCGCGCGGATTTTGTATAATTCATTGCAGACATTTTTATCAGATGTTGGATGGTTACCAATCTGTTTTATGTTGGGGGAAATTCGGCACCAACGAACTACCAATGTGAGTTATGGCAAACAAGCACCGTGTTTTTTTCGTTCCTTTTGGGTGCGGAGATTGCCGTTAATTATCTAACTGATAAGAGTACGTATTCAAGATCAGTGAACATAACTGAACAGTTTTTTCATTCCCATTTTTCATTCAAGTGGATGATGAGATAAACGAGCTTGGAAACGAACTGGTGTCCTTGTGTTTTAACGTACACTGATGAGTGCATAGAACGCCTAAATATTTGTTCAGTTGCGCACTTTTTCAGCAATTTGTCTAACTATTATGCCAACATTGTTCAACAGGGGAAATCCACCTTTGTCAGTTTTGGTAAGGGCGAAATAAAAACATGCTGTTTTCTAGATCAGGCCTCAAGAATATGCAACAGATTAGGGAAACAACTACTAAGTTCAACGTCCCTCGAGTGTGGCTTATCTGACGTTACGCTGTTCAGTCAACACACACACGAACTTTTGTTATCCACATCGCAAATTGTAGGTATTCGGAAATACATGTTGGTTATCTCAATCGGAGAACGTCCCTATCTGAGTTCTTTGTAATTTGAGTAGAACTTGGATAACGCAGCAAACTTGTAAATTTTCTCTAATCACCTAAACGGATTTACGAACAGTTCAAGAAAAACGGTAAATACAATCCTTTGTTGATAGAACGTAAATGGTCAACTTGATGTTGTAATGAACCCACGTGCGTCCTGTCCAGTGGTTAGGCAGTGAAAATATTTGTCTTAGTGCTACGTCTGCTGCTCTTTTTGTCTCGTTTATGATGTGACCAAGAAATCCATTGGAAATTGAGAAAGACTGGGATTGTAGTTACTTCTATTTTATGGCTGTTGGGAACACTCTTCACTAAAGTATCAAATCAGTTTCTAGAATAACAAACGATTGCGAGTAGTTAACGTCCCACAACCGCCACATCCAAGCCGCAGGTCTGCTTTGTTCCACTGTACGAAGGGCAAAACGATATCTGGGTTAGATCTCAGATAAGTCTTATTTCAGGATGTTCATTTGAAACTGTTGTTATGTGATTTCGCGACCTGGATAAGCGAAAGCTAAAAAAGCAGATTATCAGACTTTGACTCAAGAGTTTTCAACAACCAAATGCATGACTCTGAATTTCATCATGAGTTTGTTGGATTTCATAATGCATTTGACACAAAGGTTTGTTCCCATGAAAACTGGAAGCTTCATGGTCCCGAAAATGTGACGTAAATAGGAACCGTGATTAATGACAACTGTTTCATGCTTCAATAAGTTATTTTTTAACGATCTCCCGGTTAAAGACATTGTTAGAGATCTTCTGACATTCGTGAATTACTTTGAATCAGTGTGCTACAACATTGTTACCTAGGAGGAATGGTTCTTTAAGTTCGGATAGTTGAATTGCCAGGAATGCTTCGGTAGAAAGAACTACGTGAAATATGCATGGTTCCTAGGTAACTGGCATTGGATGAGAACTATTCACGTTTTACTGAATAAAATGTTGATAAGTAAAATGTGTGCATTTTGGTTTTCGTTTTTATAATATATTTTTGAGTAGTGATAGCAGTGACATCAAACCTTAATCAAACACGGAAGGACCTTTCGTCAGCGTCACTGGATGTCCTGTTCCCTTTAGATGAAAAACAGATATGGGGAGACAAAATTTAGGGAAACGAAGACCCTTGATCATCGATGGCACTGCATTTGATAAGACAAGACTAAAGAGGTTGTAGACGGCCAATTATGGTTATTGGTGCTTTGGGTGGCAGCGCATCCGAGAGAGTTGGGATGTGAAAATTCTAAAAATAGAAATGTTGGAATTGAATATAGTGTGGATAGTGCAGAATATAGCAAGTGACACAACAAGATACTGCCTACTGAAAAAACGAGCAGTTTATTTTTACACCCGCTACTCGCCACTAAAACTGCAATCATACTTGATTTATTCCCAGGAAGCCTTTACAGCGATGGAATCAAAAATGTCCAATTATTCGAACTGAGTGATGGTAATGCATGCATTTGGACAGACTCCTTGAATCAAGCTGTATTATTAAAAGTCTATGTGGTAAAATTTATGAATTTCAAATGACCCCATCGGTGCTCGACCATAAAACCTAAGCAAAGATGCAGGAGATACAAACCAAAATAGGATGCGACGCGTTTTTTTTCTGACATTTTTTGCAGCGAATGTACTTAGAAGACGGTTATTTGGAAACAGGCTCATTTGTTTGCGTTGCGACCAAATATTCTGTAGCCCGATTCCGGTTCGCGAAACTCTTCACATGCACCCTAGGTGACATCTTTATTGCGAAAGTAGATAAATGATGGATAAATGCCCGCGCTCATGTCTGTGGTTATATACTTCCTAGGCAGTCTCTAATAATTCTATAGTAACTGAGTGTTCCCGGGGTTGATTTTACCTCATTTAGTTGGCTGAGTGTGAATCTGGGTAGCGCTGCGATCTCATTTCCTTTCATCCGGAAGGTTCGACGTGTGCCCTCAAATCGATGGTTCTGTTCCAACTTTATGACTTCTTGCTTTGTGGTATGTGTTCAGATCGATTGATTGACTTATTATATGACTTTGTATTCAGGTTCTTTCTTGATCTGTTTGTATTGGCCGTTGAGTTTCGTTAAGCTGATTAATTTCCCGTTTGGTTTCGAGTCCCGCAGTTGCGTAATTCTTCTGTTCCAAGCGGTCGATAGACCTGATCGATATCAATGTGTTTATTGGTTAACGTTTTTTTGAAGTACCACGCCTTGGCAAACTCCCGCTTCCATTGCGGTCTTGCGTGAACAGGTACTTGAATATTTTTTCAACCAAAATGTGGTTTCACTGTCTTTGCAAATTAACACAGCTGACGTTGGGTCAAATAGTTTGCTGGCATGCTTGGGTCTATGTATTCTTATGGCAAGTTTTTTTCTAGTTTGATCCAATTAAATTCTGGTGTAGTTAGTTCACTGAAGTTTTCAGACCACGTTTGTCTTTTTTTAGATGTAGTCTTTTCTGTTATTCTCATGATTTTTTCGTCTAAACGCGTTTACAGACTTGAAGTCAACTGTAATTACGTTTTGCCCTACAGCCGTTTATACGATATATTTTGGTACAAGGAAGTGTGATGCATCTCTACCCTTGTTGAGCAGGGAAGTTGGCCACGTGGAAAATTAACCGTTTAAAGACTTGAAGCGCCAAGCCAGCTTTTTGAAAGTAGGTTTGTCAGCTTTTTAAGGAAGGCCCTGTTTTTCTTTCCAACCAAATTTCAGACAAGATCTTTATCTATTCTACCCAAGAGGTGCGTGTTGTTCTCTCGTGTTATTAGTGGTGTACAACAGATGATGAGCCTATTTTTTCTGTCGGACACTGGTCTGGTTCCACAATTCTCGGGTCAAACCGGATACAAGCCAGAGTCGTGGGCCAGGACGATCTTGTCGATGTTCTGTTGTAGCTAGACGCTCAAGTAGAAAACCTGACAAGAATGAACTGGACAATTCAGTAATTCTCCCGCAATGTGGATTGAAGCGCCTGAGTGGAAAGTCTTACTCTGTGGCAGCAAAAACGGCTGCACAACAAAATTGCGTCGGAATATCAGGTGCTTTGTTATCGACCAAGTAAAGCAAGTAACCTGCTTTGCACCCGAGCAGAATATTATCTTTGTTTTTTTTTCATTGTAACCGTAATGTCATATTGTAGCTAGTGAACTCCAGGAAAACATCCACAGCTAGTTTTTGCAGACAAATCGTCGTAGGCTGTTTGGGTGCCTGAGAAAACGCGATAAAATCACTTTTCTGTTGCGGAAAGCTCAATGTCTGAAGTAAATACCTCAGTGATAGATGGAAAACTGAAAACAAATCGCTTGCCTTTCTGCCAATGAGAAAACACCGGGACATTCACTGATCTTCCCTTCTCACCTTTGAAGGTCTAGTCTGTTTTCTTGGACACAAATCGAATCATATGAATCCCAGTTTATGATAACACGGGAAAAACATTCTTCAAAGCGGCGCGGGATTTTATCCCTGCTGCATCAGGACTGGCGGTACCATCAGTTCAGATGACTGTGTTAGACATTTCGCGGGAGTCTCAGATGATAGCAACCACAAAGCCGACGGTCCAGAGCGTTGTCTGTTAATTTTTGTTCTTGACGTATCCCCGAAAAATTTGGAAGCCTAAATAAATTTACTTTTTTTAAAATTTCATTTTTGGAGTAATTCTCCCATGGAGTTTACTGCAGCCTCCATTTTTCATCAAGAGTTTCAGCAATTCACAAAGAAATGACTAAGCTGGATAGACAAGGTCACAGAAGTAGGATAAAACACGACAGTAGTGGTTTAGAAGCTGCAACATTTTTCCTGGCGCAGACAGCGCATTTCGACACACCAGTCAGGCAAACGCTTCACGAGAGAAGAGTGAAGATTTACTCGGGTAGCCCATCAAAACAGGAACACGTCCACTAATCCGGACGTAGGTTACCGAGATAGTCACATGTCGACTCCGGATCCTTTTCTACTAACCACAGACATATGTTAGGGTTATGTATGAACAGGACACAGTACATAGTTTGCTGCGAAACAACATGATCGATTTGGGTTCAAGTAGAACATAAAGTTGACGGAAACCCGGGGACTGCGCCTACCTGATGAGTCCCAAAAAGGGCGAAACCGGTCGTGAACTGTCGAAGAATTTTCAGCGACCCTGTAAGTAGTTTCCTTCACGAAAACATGATCGACTGTTTCTCATCTCCGTGTGCAAATACCAGGAAGAACACGAGTTCAACTGAAGCGGCACTCGCATACTGGCTGCAACATGAATGACGAAAAAACGTGAATTTATGCGAGCGCGGTACTACTTTGAAGGAGCTAACAAAAATACAGAAAATCGACCTATTTATCAACCATAAAGAGCATCGATTGAACCGAACTGTTTATAAAACCAAACGAGCAACCCATATGGAATTCCAGCGCATACATCAGTATGACTAAAGGGGCACCCAGCCAAGAAATCCAAGTAATAAACTTATTAGCGGATGCTGGGCCACCAGCCATTACAATGGATTGAATAAGGTGGTGAATCCAATAAACGAGTCTCGAAAAGACCAAATTCAGAGGGAAAACCAAGGAGGAGCGAATCGAAACACAGAGATGAACTACTAAAAATAGAAAGTGATGAGATGACCAATCAAGTCACGGAAGGCAGACCACAACCAAAAATTTCGGAAACAAACCAATTACTTCTAAAAAACGCTGTTTTAAAGCAGCCAGTCATGTTATCAGATCGTGGAAAACATTTGAATGAGTACGAACTACTTTGTTGTCTCATCCTGTCGTTTACTAAACAGAAATTTGCGGTTATGCTGCAACTCAATATTTTCTTAACGGTTACTCTTGTCTGCCTCAAAAAGACGCCAGTTTTATCTATACTTTTAAAATGAACCCACATTTTGATTCGATTTGCCAATTTTGAAACAGTTCGCATATTTCCCCTGTATTGTTTTTGATCAAAAATCACCAGCGTAGACAACTTTTTATCGTTGTAGCGTATTGTTAAACTAGTCCTGGCAGCGAGGGGTAGCAAAGAACCAGATTTTGTTCATCGCTTATTCAGTCCATTACTAGAAATGAGGAGAAGATAAGCTGTGTGAAGCAGAAGGGGGGAAACTGACATGAATTATTTGAGCACCAGCCCTGGTTGCTTGTCCGTCCTTGGTTACGGCTCAGCAAGCAGATGGAACTTACAATGCGGCTGTCTGTAAGATGGGTCACTAGAGCACGGTGCATACTGATAAACGTTGCGTTAACACTTATGGATTTTCAGTGAAATTCCACAAACAAAGATTCATCGACAACGTGCAAATGGTCCATTGCCTAAGGAGCTGACGAAACATTCATGAGAAATGTTTGTTCATGAAGCCTCATCGAGAAGACAACTGCAAAGTGCTCTCATAGACTTGCTGTAAAAGCATAAACAAAGAGAAGTCCACTTTCTGGCACACATCAAACCATGTGCACGCGTGGCCGATTATTAGTAATTTTCAGGAAGCCTCATCGAGAAGACAACTACAAAATGCTCTCATAGACTTGCTGTAAAAGCATAAACAAAGAGAAGTCCACTTTCTGGCACACATCACACCATGTGCACGCGTGGCCGATTATTAGTAATTAGGAAATTAGTCAACATCAGAAAACAGCACCTTAAGTGATGTCCATTCGTTTTGACAAAAACACAAAAAGCCACCCCCACATTAGTTTGGATAAAAGGGGCAAACTGAGCGTGTGTTGACTTTGTCTTTAAAGAAGCATCCATTCGAATACAGCAATTGAGAAAAGCGATTAGTTATTTGTCCAATAGGGCTGCCCTAATCCACTGAGGCCAGAATCAATAGAAAGCAATAGGAGCGGCATTGTTGTCTAGTATATAGCCAAGGACAACATAATGAATACCAGCAAAATACTCCAACCAACCTATACAGTCAAATCTCACAGCCGCACGGGCGCTTACACTGGATTTGAGTGGAACAACTGGAACAAAAGAAATTTCACTCAGTCGGTGCAATTGTGGAATTTTTTATGGAAGTCTGCTGTTGAATCAGAGTACTGGCCATATCAGAAGGAATCCGTTAGCACATCGAAGAATCAAATGCAAAAATCTGATTCTTAGAGACAAGCTGAGTGATACTTTTCGTGGAGATTTCGTCTTGTAAGTAGAGCCAATTTATGCTGAAAAGCCGAGAAGCACTGTACAGCTGTTTCATCCTTATTGGGAATCATCAGCAGAGCGCATCTCACGAAACTCCGAAGAGTCTCGAACCCGCGACCTCCTGGCTTGTAGTTTGAGCACTTATCTGTTCGGCCACGAGTGGCTGGTCAGCAGTGTGATTAACTCGCACTTAGACAGTATAGATTAGCTTCACTTACAGGACGAAATCTCCACACAAAAAATCCCAAATCTCCTCACACTACCAACAATATATAAGTAGCTCAGTGAAGAATATACTTCCCCCCAATGAATGAAACTTCTATCTGAGAAGTTGTTGCTCGAGGGGCCAGTCAACACGTGTGACTGCGTGCTGTGGATCCCGTGATTGAAGGTTGAGCGGCGCTATATCCTGTATAAGTGTGAGTTGATCACACTAGTGATCAGCCGCCCATGACCGAACGGTTAGTTGTTCAAACTACTAGCCAGGAGGTCGCGGGTTCGAGACTCTGCGCAGCTTCGTGAGATGCACACTGTTGATAAATCCTAATAAGAATGAAACAGATGGACAGTGCTTCTTGGCTTTCAGCATAGATTGGCTTCACTTACAGGACGAAATCTCCACAAAAATCCCAAATCTCCTCAGACTACCAACAATCGGTGACACTTGTTCTCGCTGTTGTGAGTTCCAACATCTCCGATGAGAGTTAGAAACATTTTTTGCGGTTTGGTTATCAGTTTTCGGTTTAGTTGTCCTGCGTGTTGGTGCCTTGCAACACTCGTGGTGCGAGCAAGAATTTTAAAAACGCTTGATTTTAGCCAAAATATGGTATTCATTAAAATTGTTTACTGATTCCTGCGGTAATCAACCGTGTTGCTTGTAGGTTTATTCGAGATTCAAAATAAAACATTTTAAGTTTGAGAAAATTTCCAGGAAGGAATAAAAATTTAAATTTAAATTGAAACTAAGTGTGTTGCAACGTTTGCACAAAACGTTTTTTTAGGGGGCGAGACACGTTTTGTTTTCAAGCGTTGGAATGGTTGCAAAGTGCTAAATCGACAAAAACGTCAAGAAAGCCCCTGAAGTGTATGGTTATTGATGTCAAAAGATATTAATAATTTCACCTTAGGTCAAATTTGTGCTTTTTTGAGGGTTCATGGATGATCCGAGCCAAATTGATGTAGACAGGTTTTGGGCGGTGGACAAAGTTGTATTCACTTAGCAATAAGGTATTAAAATCCTCAAAGGATCTAAGTTGAGCACACACGCGGATAAGTTTGGATTACGGAAGCAAGTGAGAAATTATAGAAAGCCAGAAATTGAGTTTAGAAGAATTTATCCACACTGGGGTAAAAAAATTCCATCTGGCAACAAGAATTTAACATAAAGCATCTCTTTTAAAATAGCACTCTGCGTTTAACCGAGACAACATTTCAGCTTCTAAAATATTAGAAAAAACGGAAGTTTTGTGACAATACAAACTCATACATGGCTTCTGCACAGTAGTGCACCATGGTTTCTACAAATCTCATCATATGTGGGAATTAAGTCAACAAATATTTTCTTGATTTTTTATACATTTTTATCTAACTTTATACGCTCCGACAATATCCAAGTGCATGTTATACTGTGTTGCACAAAAACCAGCAAAGTTGGCCTTACTTGTAATTTTCTCTAGCCAAACACAGCTATTCAAGGCATCGCGTTAACTGCATATGCAATTTTTTGGGCATCCCGTCTGTACTAAATATCACTAAGCTAACTACTGATAACAAACTATGATAAAATGGAGTGCAATCGGCGACGCACGAAAGCCTTTTGGCTGAGAATAGTTGGTGGTTGAGTATAAATGCCCGACAAAATATATTCCAACACCCTTCCCTGAATGATGAGTTCATCTAATTTATTTTGTTTTCTATAACGATTTACAGAATATATATGTTACACTGAGTTGAAGTAAAACCTTTGTTGGAAGTAATCTCATGTAGGATTTCCAAAAACCTTTCTATAATGCTATTCTATTATTTCATACGCTATCATCACCACGGCTCGAATGACGGAATACACACAAATTAAGTGCAATATCTAGAAATCTCTTGTGCCAAAAAGAATGCAGCTCTTTCTATGTGTTTGTGAAGCACAAAAAACTGTTTAGTTTTGAATGTTTTCAATGAAATGAACGACATTTCGGCGAGGGGTGAGTAGTTCATTTGTCTTGTGATAGTGACATTAACCAAGTCTCTCCTGAAGTTTCCTATGGCAACGGTAACTTGCATTTTATTCAGTATGCATCACCTTTAATTTAAAAAAGTGTAGGCTGTGAAATCTCGTGCAACTGTGTAGAAATTGCACGGTCTGGTGCTTCACGTAGTGGAAACGGGCGCTATTGACGGGACCCAAACGTACGTTTTCCGGGCGCATTTATAGTGCGTGCCAGTTTCAAACGACAACGTAAATAACTTCCGCCAATGCTTGCTAGAACAATGCAGATTGATAGTAGAGTCGGTAATTTTTTATGCAGGGAATATATTTTCACCCTCATCCTTCTTACGAATTGAAGCTCTGAGGACTCGACTGAACGGCGTTTGTGCACTGATAGTATTACCGGTTATTTGTTTAGAAACAACTGATTATGCCAGGTAATTTAGTCTGTTGATTATACAGTGCGCCTGACTGTTTTATCGCTTCTGAGTGGGTGTGTTGTTTTACGAGCGGACGCATTAATATGAAGCAAAAAATATTGAGGGAGACTTGAGCCGAACGATGCAAGGTAGCAGGTTAACAGAGATGTTTCCGAGGCTCTCTTCTATGTTGAATGGATGTTTCGCAGCCATGAACTAGTGAACTGATAAGATTGAAAAGGTAAATAAGACTAGAGGTTCTTCTTTGGTAACAGTATTAAACTTTTGAATTTATAACCAACCTTGCCGTAATCAATCCAAGTTATGTGCATTGGCTATGATTTCTGATACAATGGGGGCGAAATTAGGAACCTCCAACAATGTGTTGTAAGTGATATTTTCTCATCAGAACATAAGTTTTAAAACCAATATGGATTTGTTACCACTGAAGCAGGAGTAGATACATTGTTAATAATCTAGACTGTCTAGATCTGGAGAACAACAAAGCTTTTTGCTCTATCAAGTGTCCAAAAATTCGAGTTTGGTTTTCTTTCTATTGCTACACTTGCTTTTCCCTTTTGTTATTGTTCAAGAACATTTCGGCAGTTCAGAGATTGCTCAATTGTCTCTCCTTGTTTTATACGGGCGCTTTTAGCCAGTTCGTTTTAAAGCGATTTCAAGGTAGGGGAAATTTCGGGTGATTTTCAGTCTATTCACTTACGTCGCAATAAGCCCGCGGATCACATAAAACAATCAGATTAGTTGCATGACTGAAGCGTACAGCGTTCTCCCCTCATTGGCGAATAAACCTCAGAATGTTTCCAATTCAATAAAGCTGTCCGGGCATTTCGTACGTGTGCTGTACTTAAGCTGGACAGTTGATTATACCTACTGAATTTTCATCCTCATGAAAGCTTTCCTTCAATAAATTAAACTGACTTTGTCTGAAATTTAATGCTGTCCCGAAATTTTTTCAGTTTGCCAAAACACATAGTGTCAGCGTCACACTCAAGAAGGACATGACTGAGGCGAAACAGCAGTCAGCGAACAAAATCTGTCGAACTAATGTTCGGCTATTTTATGTTTAACTGACTGGAAGCTTGTCATTTATGTTAAACAGTGATTTTAGATCAAAGTTTTTTTACTACCGTCCATACGCCAATCACTATGTTGGAACTGCGCAAGATAAATATGACGAAGTCAAACAGCTGGTTGATAAGTATCTTTTGGGGAATATTGGATATTCCCGGGTTCAGCGCTGTAACGGTTGAAAACTCATTTTAACTCCAAAATCTGCCAGCCTTCTACAAACTTCTGGGGTTTTGCGAATTTGTTTATCATTGAAACGATGGGTTTTTAATACACCGGTAAACTGGGGTCGATCTAGCTGGAATTTCATTTTGTTAGTGGAGCCAATCTCTAGAAGCCGCGAGACAATGCACAAGTGTCCCTTTCTTATCGGAAACTATCAGTGGTGTGGGACGTACTAAAATCTAGACAGTTTTGACATCCTGACCAGTGGTTCAACCACTCGCCAATGAGCAGCTGATCAGCAACGTGATCGGCCATCGATTAGTCATTCTTCTGCTACAGGAATCAAATCACGTGGTTTCAGCCACTCACAGGCTGCTTGAGTGATGACTACTCATATGGAAGTTTCACTAAGCTCGTCAAGGTGGAAACCTTGGAAACCACTTTATGAATAATAAAGTGTTCAGTAAGCCTCAACAGCTTGAGTTAGTTTTTTATGATTCCCAATAAAATTAACAAAATTGGTTTCGAAAAAAATGTGTCGTCACGTGTCCAGTTGTTGACGGCCGCAAGTTGGTTGAAATCATGCACAGTAAAATTCTGTTTAGTTTTTATGGAATTTTCAGCTGAAACGCATTGTGTTGGCGTTTAGGAAACGCAGAAGAGGCAGAATTGCTAACATTCGCCCGCTCTATTCTAGCATTATGTACGTCAATTTGGGTATTTTATGCTTATGACAGACGATGGACTTGCTATGAAGACACCAACCTCGCTAACAACAGCTGAATTAAAATTCACTGAGAATGACACCACTGGTTTGACAGTGCTTTGTGAACTCATTGCACAAACCTCTCCAAATAGAGTAAAAAATCACAGCCCACAAGGACAGAATTCCCCTGGGTTTTACGGAAAAGTGCATGTAAGAAAGCGTGCACTGATGGCATGTTATTATGCGACTGTGGAGGAAACTGAGTTTTTGAATTTATGAAGTCCGTATAATTATCTCAGACTCGAGGGCGGATTTTCGAATCTTGCTTGTGTAAATTTTGATGCCATGAGTGAAGGCGGAGTAGGTAGCGGTCACTTCGGGTAGACAGCTGCCAAGAAAGCCGTTTGAAATAACGATGGCTTATGCAACCGCGACTCAATCAACACATATGCTTATTATCGGAGATATTTCTAAGCACCTCTTTGAACCCTTCATTGCTATTTTACTAATAAAAAATAGATCATATAGCTTTGTCTTTAGTGGCATAAATTTGTCATGGTTCAGTTGAGCGGAAAATTCATTTTAGTGACGAATGGCGACCATTTTTGTTTAATCGGAACTTAGTTTGCTAAAGTTAGGATTAAGGTTATTCCATCGCGAGCTGTAACAATCATGAAACAACTTACCTCATGAGCGAGCTCTGCAACTAAGAGATTGACTGAATGTATTCAAGCGTACTCCTCATTAATATTGTCATCATAAACAATGAATACTCAGTCCGGTTACAAACGGGTTTTGTTGACAACAATGTGTCCTAGAAGAAATCCCTTCAGAGAAAATCTGTCATCATCCGTCATCATCAACACTTTCGGTGTAATTTTCTTAGTTCTAAGCGGTTAAACGATTTTTGTCAAAGAACGCCTCATTGGTTGGTCTTGAGAAAGAACTAGAGAGTTAGTGCGAAAGAGCTTAGTTCCTAGGAGAAAACAGCTGTGCACACCACTTCCGTCTAACGTAATATATATAGAATTGGTGAAAACTCTTGGTTGGTTTACCACCTGTTTCTCCCTTCTCGAAGCCTAACCAGTGTGTGAAACTTCTGATTTTCAGCTAACCATACGTTGCAAGCAAACATTAAAGCTTCGCAGTTGCCCCCTCAGGTTTCTTCTGGCTAAACATTTGAATGATCAAGGTGCACCGTAGGGACAAAATACCTTACCTATAAAGTCAGCGATGAGTAACGCCGTTTGGCTGTAACATCCTTCCTGTGCCTAGCTGCCATGCCACCCGAAGGAAGCACGGGAACTGGGATACTGTCAAAATGCCCAAGTCTAGACAGGGGAAGTCGAGTGGTAGACGTCGAGTTCGAACCACGGAAATTTCGCTCGGTAAAATCGCGCGCTCATCACTCGCCCTAGATGAGTAACGCATCTAAAACTGGCTATTCTACCAAGTGAACCACGAGGCGATGTTACCAAAACACAGTAGCACCGTAGATATTATAAACGTGGATTTGGTTACGTCCCTCATTTGCAATAGCCTTCTTCATGTGGATGGATTACACTCACGTTCTTGAACATCGATGTAAGAACAGCCTCGATTCAGATTGATGTGAGATTTCTTTGTTGAAATTCAGTTCGCACACTCAAAACGTCCATTCGAAACCAGTCCTTTGCGCACCAAGACAGATATCTCAAGTGGTTAGATCGCAAATGTACTGACCGAAAGTTTCATGGTTAGAACCCGACCTCTGCTGCTCAACTTTGGCAACTTGGCAGTATCCCAGCCCTCATGCTTCCCTCGAGTGACATGGCAGTTTGGGTGGGAAGGGTGCTACAGCTAAACAGGTACCAAGACAAACAATTTAAAAATATATTCCGACGATGAACTGCTTGTAAATTCGTTTAGTTTTCCAGTTTTTTAAATCAGCATAATCAGGAACAACAAGGTGAGAATTCGAAAAATTCTCATTTCCTCCACAGGCATTTTGGTTTACTGAATTTACGTCACGATGTGTACGCTGAAGGTTTTTACCGGAATAATTTAAACAAATTTCTTCTAAAAACCAAGGATGGTGGCACGTAACTGCAAATAAATTGAGTTTACTGATACATGTGGGAGGGATACAAACAAGGAGAGAGTTCATGGCCTAGCAATTCCATCAAAGGTGCAAGCATTCAACAGAGAACAAAAAGGGCTTATTTTGTAGGAATTCACAGTCTCGATTAACGAGTAGTCGTTGATTTTTATGTGCGATGCATGATCACCACAAATCAAAATCTTTTCTGTAGAAGAACGTGATAAGTTTAAAAAGAACATGCAGTTAAGATATTAAAAATATAACGTGCACACGTATGCTGCAAGTCGAACAATTCATGCATAAAAGTAGTTCACAGACTGAGACAAACGCTTTTGTCCTATTTCTGTTCCCATTGTTCTCCATCATCCTAAACAACTTCAATTCTGGCATTCTAACAGATCTTCTATATTTGGAGTGATGTCTTACAGATTATCGATTAACCATTATCGATCAATCCGAGTTGTATTAACGTTAGAACTTTTTTCAAGAGGGTTACCCTAGTAACGGATCGTATAGTCCCTAATTCATCTTCACTGGAAACCAATCGGCAATTTACTGTGACCCATTTCTGCGTGGGTTGTTTTCCTGTGTCATCAAAATTGTAGTCTTGGTTTTGCACTTTTACCCTGAAAAAATTACAAAACTGCCTTCAATCACCTGATGTTTAAGCCGCAGGTGTTCAGCCCACCAAAGCGACCGACGATTATCAGTACCATCTGGCCTCTATCCATGGGTCAATAAAACTCAGATTATGACACACTCCTGCCTCTAGTGATACGGAGCAAATCGCTGCAGCGTAACGTTGTGCTAAGATGGTCCTTGGAACCCCATACACCACCAGAATATATTGTGGATCAATAAACTGGCTTGTGAAATCTTTAAACTCTTGTTTTTGCGGTAATTTAAACATGCATCAAGTGGCTGATGACGGCTTTCTGGGTGATTTTCAAATCACTAACGGTCGCTAAGTCAGCCAGTCAAAGACCACGCTACTAATTGGGTTTCAGGCAGTGCGACAAATCCCCACCCACCGGTTCAAGTTCAAAATAATTATTTATTAACGCAGTGTTTAAATAACCTTAGTAATTATGCTTGAAAACATGGTAAACGAGAGATCCAGCTGGGGGAATCTCCTGAGAAATCAAATTTGTTTGCAAATGAAACGTTTGTCACCCCATTGGTGATCTGGACTAATTCTTCTGTGATAGGTAGTCAATATCTTCTCTCACTCGATTTCTTTTCCATTTACACCATACTCATTCAAATATGTTAAATACCGTTCTCTTAAACTTTGCAATTGTATGACTTGAAAAGACCTTGTCGAAAACATGTTCGTAAACCCATCTGTGTATTTATTGTAAATGGGAATTTTCGAGAGAAAAAACGTTTGTTTTTTGTCTGTAATGCTTATCTTTTCCATGTTAGGCACGTGTAGTCTGACCAGCTTCGAGGGCTAACCACTGAATGTCCAATGGGATGATACCGGAAACATCAAGTCCCCTGATTCCGGCGTTAAGAACAAATTACATTCTGAGATTGCAATCAATGCATGGACTACGAGGTTTGCCTTTGAACGCCATGCTAAAATAACCTTGCTGGATTAAGGTTTTCCATTAACCAAGGACCATATGTTAATTTGGTTTCTTCTGACTAAATACATCTTATGCCTCTCAGGTCCTTCAACATAGAATTTTACACACTCGTTCGGCTGTCGCCTGACTGCTATGCTACCAGATGGATGCACTAGAACTGGGATACTGCCAGGTTGCTCAAGCCTAGACAAGAGAAATCGACAGGTAGAGGTCGAGTTCGAACCACAGACCTTCAGTAAATTTGCAATCTAACTATTGCGCCGTCTCAACTCGATTTTACAAAATAGTGTGCAAAAACTCCTTTCCACAGGAAAATCATTTTTGTTTAAAATGTCTTTTTTTTCAAAAATTTTATCAAACTGAGCCTGGAAAAGAGCAGCAGTGAACGTCCCTTAACCCCTTTAATTAGACATTTTCTAGGAATACCAGAGGTAGTCGAATGGACCCTAATCAGAATAGCGAGTGGTCAAATATAAACTACCGAATAGTTTGGTCTTTTCTTATTCGTACCAACAGTAGACTGAATATGATGATAACAACTCAACGAAGCATTTCAGTCTGGTTGAAACTCCATTTGATGCACAACAAGCGGCCAGAATCTCAGAACTTTGTTTAGTTGAACCATCTTTTTACATTTGAGCTGAATCCATAACCTTTTCATTCACCCGAAGTTTATGTTCAAAGTATTCTGCATAGGGCCGCTGACGATAGTTAACAAGCACTTCATAGTTAGCCAGATGTACGAAGATTTGTCTGGAATTAAGCGTGCTGGTTGTACGTAAACCGCAAAACACGATATACAATCAAAGTAAAAGAAATCCTCACATTCACATTTTATGATAGATGCGGAAAAAATAAACAGCTGGCTTAGCTTTTTCGAATCATCTCAATCGACGTGCAGGTGTTTTCCAGCCATCACAAGCGGGGTCTCATTAAACTGCCTCTTCCATAGTGCAAAAACTTGTTAGGTATATATTTCTTATACAATACTGATAACGTTGTTGAAAATTCTTCGATACTTCACAACCGGTTTCGCCCTTCTTGGAGCTCATCAGGTAGGTGCAGTCCCCGAGTTTCCGTCAACCTTATGTTCTACTTGAAACAACTTGCACAAAACTAGCGGAATACACTCATCTGCAAACTAATTTGGTTTTTCGAGGGACTCACCTGGAACCCAGCTGAATCTCTCGTTTGCGATGTTTTCAGGCAACTGAATGTGCTNTTTTTTTGTTTTGGCGGGGGCCCCACCTGGACCCAAGCTGAATCTCTCATTTGTGATGTTTCCAGGAGACTCGGGGACTGCGCCCACCTGCTGAGCTCCGGTTGTAGGCTATCGACGAATGTTCAGCAACCCTATGAGTAATGGATTACAAATATATATGTATTGCGATACCTCGAATATCGTAGCAACTGAAACATGAGGTGGTGTTAGATATATCTAGNACAGAACACTCAGAATGACTCGGCGCGCTGACTCACGTATTTTAGTTAGCAGAAGCGTAGACAACAGCAGGTATGTCCAAGCATATAAGTGTATATATGTATTCATACGCCTCAGATTACGTTTTGTAATATAATACGGAAGTTTCTCCAGTAAAATACAATAATGGGCACACGCAACTACTGAAAACTAATCTCTTATTCTTGTGATCAAATGGTGCGTTTCCAGATATTTCCGTGAAAATAACTACCTCACGCTTGCATCTGATACAACGTGAATCATGGATATTGTAGTTTTATTCCTCTACAAAGCATGTGAATTCGAGAACAGGAAATAAATCTAACAAAAATAACTGCTTCGAGATTTATTAAACAGTTGTGTGAATTAGCGTGATCATAACTTGCTTTACGTTACACTACTAAACCCGAATTTTGTAGGCTTTCGCAAAGTGCATGCTTTATTGTGTGCTCTGTTTCCAGCCCAATGCGAAGTTTTTCAAGTTACACGAAAAGTCAGTTGAATGTATTCCCACAACCTCTCTCCTTGTTTGTATCCATACAGTACACCGGAGCAGCAGCGTCACTGTTGGCTCTGACACTACTGGACACCCGGCGATTTCCAGCGGTAGTGAGACACCCAGAAAGCGGGCGATCATTCAAGATGAAGATGGTGTTTGGCTTCCTGGAGAACAAGATGACATTCCAGAACAGGTCTCATCGCACAGCCTAAAAGTGTCCATCGCAGATCGAACGGCTGGTGAGCGTGTGTCGTACAGGTTAATACAACAACGAAGCTTGGATGTAAGTCACTGAGGGTGTTTTTGGCAGAAATCTCTTGTGATGCTGGTAGTTGATTCGTCAGACCAGCTTGTCAGTTGAGGTAAAGACGTTGAGATGACTTGGACACAGGGCTGTAGGTAGAAGTGCATTAACGACGTGCATACAAGCCCAACAGTTGTTGAATCTCCTACCACAACGTCGCCAGACATCTGAATTATGTAATCTGATCGATAATTGGAAGTTTGTAGTAAAATAGCCCCCCGAAGGAAATCATGCTACAAGGAAATTTACTTATGGGCTACATGCGAGTTTGGGCGCTATATGCCCGATTTAAGCAAACCGGAAGCTCTTTTGAACTTGTAAACGTGGGTGTGAGACGTA